>NC_135688.1:26919206-27066735 GCF_964276395.1 Gasterosteus aculeatus | reverse complement strand
GGATTGCAACATGCTATCAAAGTAAAAAGTTCCAGTGAACCTCAGCTCCGAATACATGTCTCTCACTTACACTAAGTAGTTTCTAGAAATGCAGTTTCAAAGAAATACACGAGAAAAAAAACTTAAATATTCGACACTTTTTTTACCAGCTTTGAAACTGAAGAAGAGCAGACATAAAAAGCACAAATACCAGAGTTCGTCGTGTAACATAATCGTAACTATGCTACAATATTGGGACTAACTACTGTGGAACAGAGTGATCTGCAGGCCTCCGACACGCCGCTCGGGGAGAGGAAACCCTCTGGTTGTTGATTTGGGTGCACTGACCCTTTAAGACACTGCTGGAGCGACGCGGCGCATTTAAAGCGAGGTGAAGAGACGTTGTCGTGTCTGCGGCCCGAGTTGAACCGCGAGGCGCCCCACAAATAGGCCCTGTAAGTAACTCTGCAGATCTTCTGGTAAAAGGGAATTGTACCTTTATTTTGAAAGGGTAAAAAGAGGATGTTTCTGCGTTTTGAATGTGAGCTTAACGGAACTTGTTACTGACAAATGTGAATTTTATTTAAAAACTATTCGTTTAATGGACCCGTAACAATAATGGCAAAAAGCTCTTACGGTGGTGTTTTTACGCTGACGTTCAAGGATGGTATTGCATGGAAAGGAAGAAAATAAAGGAGTAATTTCACCAGCAGTAAGTGCCATGTCTCTTTATATGCGGATCCGTTACAGTAAGAGCTTTACCTCGCCAGCTAAACCTGCTGCATCAACGGACTATAACGGACTTTAAGGACATTTTTCACGGATATAAAAGAACGCTCGTACGGAAGAATGGAGAAGGGCAGCGGTGAAAAGAAGACGGCGACGTGGTAGGAAAGAGCAAGAAGAGGAGTAAGGCTAGCAAAATGGAGGGAAACGAGACTACTCGGCGCAGCAAGGATAAAGAGCAACAGATCGAAATCCTTCAAAAGGTAATTCAGGAATACAAGGAAATGATAGAAAAGGAAACCGAACAAGGTGCTGTTAGACAAGAACTAAAAGAGTCTTTGCTTAACAAAAAGGAAATGCTTGCTGAACTGTTGAACGATGACGATGAAAATGCTACAGATTTAGCTAACGTTAGACGTTCGGAACGCGCGCGAGCTCCCACGGAAAAGATGCTAGCTTATCGTAAACAAGAGCAGAGCAAACGTGCTAAAAGACTTGATAGCCTTTATGAACAGTGGAAAGCCCAAGCTCGACAAACACGGCAAGAACTAAAATCTGAACTAACAGAAAGTCGATTGGCATGTCTCGCAGACAATCTGGAAATAAGGAAAATCGAAATCATGAAAGTGTATGAAGAATTGAGAGGGTGCGGCCCGCCCGACACTGAGCTAAGGCGCAAAGTTGATGCTTGTGCTGCAGTAACAGGTGACATTATTAAAATCCTGAACGAGAGGCTAACTGGCGTAAATGGAGAATATGATGCAGAATATGAAGGACAGCGCTTGCACGAGCTACTCGAGCCTGACTATGCCCGGTCCATTTACGGCTCCTCTGCCTCAGCGCTAACTGGCAGTCATCGCTCCACACGTTCAAGTGTAGCAGCCAAGCGAGCAGAAGCAGCGGCGGAGTTAGCTGCTAAGGAGGCTGAATATAAAATGCTAACGGAGGAAGAGAGTCAACGGGAAAAGATCCGAGTTTTAGAGGAAGAGCACAGGAGGGAATTAGAAAAACACAAAGCAGAATTAGAACGGTTACAAGCTGAAAAAGACTTAAAGGCTGCCCAAGCCAGACTTGAAGTATATGACAGAGAAGTGAAAGAGGAATCTGATGCTCAGTCCTTTCAGTCATTTCAGAACCCTATTCGGAACATTCTGCCTGTCGCAATAAATTGTCCTCCTCCTACAATTGTCACTCCATCTGCTCCCATTGATGTATCCGGCCTAGCACAAGCTGTTCAGGACAGCATCGCTATTAACAGACTTCCAATGCCAGAGCCCCCAGTGTTTAATGGCAATCCCATTGACTTTGTTGAGTGGAAGGCTTCTTTTATTTCACTTATAGATAGAATGAACATTCCCACTACCGACAAGCTGCACTACCTAAGGAGATATGTAGGTGGCTCAGCTCACAAATGCCTAGAAGGGACATTCTATCGTAGTGACAGTGAAGCTTACAGCGACGCTTGGAAAAAGCTCAATCAGAGGTACGGCCAGCCATTTATCATTCAAAAGGCTTTTAGAGAAAAGTTATCCAACTGGTCAAAAATACAGTCAAAGGATGCTGAAGGATTGAGAGACTTCTCAGATTTCTTAAATGCCTGTCTGCAGGCCATGCCCCATGTAAAAGGTTTAAACATCCTAAACGATTGTGAGGAAAATCAGAAGTTGGTGCGGAAACTGCCAGAGTGGCTAGCCTCACGATGGAACCGGCAAGTAACATTGCGTCTCACGGAGGGAAAGGATTTCCCTAGCTTCAAGGACTTTGCCAAGTTTATGTCTGTGGAGGCCGAAACCGCCTGCAATCCAGTCACCTCTTTCCTCGCTCTCCATCCACCTGATGGTTCTGGTCAAGAAAAGTGGAGCACAAGGGTAAGCAAAAGAAACAAAGCCAGCACTTTTAACACACAAATTGTGGTTGAAAACAGTAAGCAGACCACAACAAAGGAAAAGGTCAAGGCCCCTTGTATGCTTTGTAAGGATATCAGTCATCAGCTTTGCAAATGTCCAGACTTCATGCAAAGAAAACTGGAATACAGAAGGGCATATGTCAAAGATAACAGACTGTGTTATGGATGTCTAAAACACGGTCACAGCGCGAAGGAATGCCGACATCGGCACACATGTGACTCATGCAGAGGACGGCATCCTACATGTCTCCACGATGATGGCTACGGAAAAGTTGAAATCAAAGAATGGACAAATAGGGAAATGTCAGCGCAACACAGGGAAACGGAACCAACGTCTGCCGTTTCTCTCAATGTCACCAGTCAAGGTCAGTCAGAAAACACCTCAATGATAGTGCCAGTGTGGGTGTCAAGCGACAATAATCCATCCAGAGAAAAACTTGTGTATGCCCTGCTGGATACACAAAGTGACACAACATTCATTGAAAATGATGTAAGTAATGAACTTCAGCTGACTACTTTCCCTGTTAAACTGAAACTCACTACGATGATGGGTGAAAATATGGTCTTTAAAAGTGAACGGACATCTGGTCTGCGTGTGAGAGGTTTCAATTCTACTGTGCACATCAAACTGCCTCCTGCATACACCAAGGACTGCATTCCTGTAAACAGACAACACATACCAACGCACGAAACGGCAAAAGGATGGCAGCATCTCCAAGCAATTGCAGATCAAATGCCGCCTCTTCTTAACTGTGAAGTGGGGTTACTCATAGGATACAATTGTCCAGGAGCTCTCATACCCAGGCGTGTCATAACAGGAAAGGATAACGAACCCTTTGCTATTCTCACAGACTTAGGGTGGAGTATTGTCGGCTGTTCAGCAACTCACTCTGATGCACAATTGTCAAACGGTCACTGTCACAGAGTAACTGTGAAGGAGCTGCCCGCAGTGACTCCATTGGATGCAATAAGAATGCTCGAGACTGATTTCAGAGACACTCAAGGAGATGACAAAACAGTCAGTCAAGAAGATTTGATTTTTCTTGACAAATTAAAGGAAAGCATAAAAACAAACAAGCAGGGACATTACGAAATGCCCCTCCCTTTCAGAGAGAGGCCCTTCCTTCCTGATAACAAGCAACTTGCTGCTGTAAGATTAAGCCACCTGAAAAGGAAGTTCATTTTAAATGAAAGCTACAAGAATGACTACATGAACTACATGAAGGACATCATTGAGAGAGGTGATGTCGAGGAGGTATGCGATGTGGGCACTTATGAAGAAAAATGGTACATACCTCACCATGGTGTTTATCACCCCAAAAAACCTGAAAAGCTGAGAGTGGTTTTTGACTGTTCTGCAAAGTACAAGGGAAGTAGCCTCAATGAACATCTTCTCCCTGGCCCAGATATGATAAACAGTCTGACAGGTGTTCTCATTCGCTTCCGACAGCATCGCATTGCTCTGATGTGTGACATAGAAAAGATGTTTCATCAGTTCCATGTCTCAGAAAATGACCGTGATTATCTACGCTTCTTATGGTGGAAAAACAGAGACCTAAGCACACCTCCCCAGGAATTCAGGATGAAGGTCCATCTTTTTGGAGCTGTATCTTCACCGGGGTGTGCAAATTATGGATTGAAGCAGCTCGCCAAAGAACACAGTCACACACACCCATTAGGGTCACAGTTCATTGCCAGAGACTTTTATGTGGACGACGGCATCATTAGTGTAGAGTCTGCTGGAAAAGCCATTCAAATAGCAAAGGAGGCACGCGAAATGTGTGCAAATAGAGGTTTACGCCTTCACAAATTTGTGTCCAACAACATTGCCGTTTTGCAAAGCATCCCCGCAACAGAACACGCCATGGACATCAAAACAAAAGATCTCAGATTCAATGATCCAGCTTTAGAGAGAGCATTGGGGATATATTGGAACATCGAGAGCGATTGTTTCACTTTCAAAGTCTCTCCAAAGAACCAGCCCGCAACACGTCGCGGCATCCTGTCATCTGTCGCCTCCATATACGACCCGCTGGGCTTCGTAGCTCCCTTCCTCCTCAAGGGAAAGAAAATTCTCCAAGAAATGTGTCATCAAGGAACAGGATGGGATGATCCAATTCCAGAGCGGTTGAAGCCACGGTGGGAGAAATGGGAAGATGATCTTGTTAAGATGGAAGGAATACAGGTAGCTCGCTGCTATCAGCCTCCTGGCTTTGGAAAGGTGATGAAAACTGAATTACATCACTTTTCAGATGCCAGCACCACGGGCTACGGCCAATGCACATACCTGAGACTGAAGAATGAAAGAGGAGACATTCACTGTGTTCTTCTAATGGGAAAAGCGCGAGTCTCGCCGCTAAAGGTCACAACTATTCCAAAGTTAGAACTTGCCGCAGCAGTTGTCTCAGTCACAGTGAGCAATATGCTCAAAGAAGAATTAGGCTACTGTAATGTAGAAGAGTTCTTTTGGACAGACTCAAAGGTTGTATTAGGCTACATTAATAATGATGCTCGCCGTTTCCACACCTTTGTAGCAAATCGAGTGCAGAAAATCCGTCGTGGCTCAGACCCGAAGCAATGGTTCTATGTACCAACTGATGAAAACCCAGCAGACTATGCATCAAGAGGGAAAACAGTAGATGAGTTGCTCTCTTCTGATTGGTTCACCGGCCCTAGCTTTCTGTGGAAAGGAGAAATAGAAGTGCCAACAGAGGTGCTTTTGGAGCTACCTGTTGGTGACCCAGAAGTTAAAAGGGCTCAGACATTCCAGACAAAGACCTCAGAGCAAGTTGATCTTGTAGGAAGATTAAAGAAGTTTTCATGCTGGTCTCGGGCCGTCGGGGCAGTGGCGCGTCTCTTGCGGCGTGCTAGAAAGGTCAAATCGTGTGACCTTTCAACAGTCAGCGAAAGACAAAGTGCAGAACGACTTATCATCAAGGACATACAAAGCCAAGCGTACGGAGAAGAGATTAAACTATTAAAAAAGAGACATCAGCTTCCAAGACACAGCAAGCTGTATCACCTCGATGCTTTCCTGGATGCAGAGGGTGTGCTCAAGGTGGGAGGTAGGCTCAGTCGCTCACCTTTTCCTAACTCTTTTAAACATCCAACAGTCATTCCTCCAGGACATCACATGACTAATCTGATCATCGCCCACCATCATGAAACAGTAAAACATCAGGGCAAAGGCTTCACCATGAATGAAATTAGGTCCAATGGCTATTGGATCTGTGGACTCAGCAGAGCAGTCGCAACACACATCCGCCACTGTGTGACATGTCGAAGGTTGAGAAGACCAGCTGAAAGCCAAAGGATGAGTGACCTGCCTGTTGAAAGAACAGAACCCACCCCACCCTTCACTTATTGTGGGATGGACTGTTTCGGCCCCTTTTGGACAAAACAAGGGAGAAAACAAGAAAAAAGGTATGGATTGCTCCTTACCTGCTTCTGCTCTAGAGCCATTCATATTGAAATGTTGGAGGACTTGTCCACAGACACATTCATTAATGGATTGAGATGCTTTATTGCTTTAAGAGGTGCTGTACGACAAATTCAATGTGATCAAGGCACCAACTTCATGGGTGCAAAAAATGAGCTGAGTGCTACATTAAAGGAGTTGGACACGAATAGATTGAACGTATTCCTCACAGAAAAGCAGTGTGACTTTGTAATGAATGCACCTCATGCCAGCCATGCAGGTGGTGTGTGGGAAAGGCAAATCAGAACTGTCAGAAGTGTTCTTAATGCCACTCTGTTACTTGCCTCTGGTAGGCTAAATGATGCATCATTGCGCACCTTCTTTTATGAAACCATGGCTATAGTGAACAGTCGTCCGCTCACAGCTGATACCTTGGACAGCCACAACAGTTTGGAGCCACTCACTCCTAACCACTTGATCACGATGAAATCCACCACAGCCTTGCCTCCACCTGGCAAGTTTGAAAGAGAGGATCTCTATGGACGAAAGAGATGGCGTCAGGTGCAGTACCTGACAGAGCAGTTTTGGAGTAGATGGAAAAGGGAATATCTACACAATATCACAACAAGACAATGCTGGCATAGCACTAAAAGGAACCTGCAGGTTGGTGACATTGTACTGGATGCTGAGGACACTTTACCACGAAGCAAATGGAAACTCGGGACAGTCTCAGACGTCATTAAAGGCAAAGATGGACTTGTGAGACGGGCCAAAATCTTGTTTGGAGAGAAGGAGCTGAATCACAAAGGAGAGCGCACCAACAGGCCTGTTTTGGAGCGCCCTGTCCAGAAATTAGTTCTATTGTTAGAGGCTGTTTAAGCACTATTGCAGTTAAGAAATGCTATATTGTTTTCTGTGTAGTTTTAGCCCATACCTTTGAAAGGTTATTCTGTAATTTGAAATTGAGTGTTTTAAGGTTTCTATTTTGTAAAAACACTAATTTGGTGGGAGTGTAAGTAACTCTGCAGATCTTCTGGTAAAAGGGAATTGTACCTTTATTTTGAAAGGGTAAAAAGAGGATGTTTCTGCGTTTTGAATGTGAGCTTAACGGAACTTGTTACTGACAAATGTGAATTTTATTTAAAACTATTCGTTTAATGGACCCGTAACAATAATGGCAAAAAGCTCTTACGGTGGTGTTTTTACGCTGACGTTCAAGGATGGTATTGCATGGAAAGGAAGAAAATAAAGGAGTAATTTCACCAGCAGTAAGTGCCATGTCTCTTTATATGCGGGATCCGTTACAGGCCCTTTGTGGTTCCCTCTGGATCGGGGGGGAGGAATTCGGCCTTCAATCACGGCTGGGAAATTGGGCCGAGGCTCTTCCAGTAAAGTTCTGCTGGTCTATTTGCGATTGTTTTTTTTTTGGTGAAGCCGGGTGGAGGCGTGCAGACGGCGCAGTGGTGGTGCAGCTACGGGAACAGGAAGTCGACCTCGGATTGGATGAAAGCCGACGTTTTCAGTGGCACCTTTTTTAATCTGTGGCAGCACAGGAAGCAACAGGGGCAGCGACCACGTCCGGTCATGGGGGCAGAACTGGACACCGATTGCTCCGTTTTGAGAGGCGATGATTCGAGCAGCGACCCTCTTGTGTTCACAGGATGCTTGTTGCACCTCCTCAGGAATATCTCACACATGCACTCTGAGGCGTGGCAGGCCGTTAGTCACGGCTGAGGAATTCCTGCGGTGTTTCGTTATTTTGGTGCATGTGGTCTTTTGGGGCACGTAGGCATGCATGTGCTTGCACGTTTTAATGCATTCCTGTGCGAGGATCTCTCGTTCCCACATATGATGAAATATACTATGACGAATAAAAGTAGCCGACTGTAATATTGTATTTTATTGTATATTGCTTTTAGTTCTATTGTTGTACTGTATTTGTCACTTTTCCCTCTTTAAAGGAATCTTTACTAGCTGATTTTTCCCTGTCAAACTCGCACTGCTTGATCTTTCACCGGTGACCTCTCATGTGAGGAAAAAGGGCGTCTCGGCCCGACAGGACATGCAGGACGCAGAGGAAGGACTTGTGTCGATGAGCACGAGATAAAAAAGTCAAACGTTTGTGGAAAGCTTTGTGTCCAGCTAATCGCGTGTCTTTTCTCTTTCCTTTTCTCTCCTGCGTCCAGACTGATGCGGAGGCCCCCGAGGTCACCGCTGCCGTGATGCCGGTCCGGCGGCGCTCCGGGCCGGACCTCTCGGCATAGTGGCACGCGGCTAGCGGGTCGAAGGGAACTGAGCTGCCACGGGACCGAGCCGCCGCCGCCGCCGCTGGTTCTGCTTCCACGAGCCGGGGAGACATTTACTGCCACGTAAACAGAACTAAAAACCTAGTTATTTAATGCTGCGTGTTGCACTGACCGCATAACGTGTGTGTAATCAACTACTTGGACATGTCACGCTTGAGAAGACTTTGGTCCGTCTGTTTTCTTTTGGATTGCGTGATAGGTATCATTTTATTTCAATGCTCAAACCTCAAAGCTAAATCCTGATGGAGCCGCCTGGAGCCCAATGAGAGGACGCTTCTGGTAAAAGAAGGAAGGAAGGATGTGACCAAACTGAACTTCGCATTAGGAGTTACAGGAAAGGAGGCTTAAAAACAGACTTTAAGTGAACCAGCCGTCGCTGTGACTCAGAATGAAAGGATACAACTGAGGGGAATAATGAAAGGCTTGTTATTTTTAGCTGCCGTGTCGTGGGGACGGAGAGGCTCGGTCGACATTGTTGGCTTCTGAACTTCTGTTTAAGGATCACTGCTGTTGCCCTCGGCCCTTCTGACACGAGAGGTTATAAAGAGTCAACGGGCTTTAAAAATTATGAAGAATTTAATAACTAACAGAAGTAATAAGCAATGCAGTCACAAAGTGAAATAAAGTATGTATAATATTATTTTGCGAAATAGAGAAGTCCCCTCGTTCAGTCTCACATGAGACTGAGTCTCACCTCTTCCAATCTCCCGGGGGGGCGTGTCCCGTGTGCTGCAGTCGTATGTCATTGGCCGCACATTCGAGCCCAGCTCCTCCCTCGTCGATTACTTTCTGCTCCAAGGCATCACATGACTCCCTCCCGTCTCCATCTGATGATCGAATCTGAAATCCCTCACTGACCCGACCGATCCCTGTTCACTTAATACTTAATACCTTTGGCTTAAAGCCCCTTCGTGTAAACGTGACATAGCATGCATAATAACATCACATTTCATCACATCTTAAACATTATAGTTCCATATGGTCCAAAATCTGAATATTTGCCTCACTCGGCTGTTGTAGATCCTTTGCTCATCTATTACCTGACAGGAGAAAAAAAAACAAAAAAACTTTTTGGGGATAAAATTGGAAGAAAGCCATAAATGACGGCAAGGTTGTTAATGTTTACAGTAATTATATGACTTAAATTAGGATAAATTGTGTTTGATTCATATTGCATTCACTTCATCTAACATGCTAATGTAATAACTAACATCTAACATCACACAAGCTACTAATTACACCAACACTAAACATTACTACATGTATTATAGTTTGCACCACTAGGTGTGCTCTTCTGCTAACATGTCGCCTAAACCGCATAGTTTTTTAGAAAATCTCATTTTAATGTAAATTGTCAGGAAATCATATTTTCTAATAAAGCTTTAATATAGTTTTTGGATATACTTTCAGTAATTATCTGTATATAAAGAGGATTATAATTAAGTGTTAATAAATGACTACGTCGAAGCTACATCTTGTAAGAGTCGATAACTAGTTACAGCCACTGATGCTGAGAATATGAACTGAGAAAATGAAAGTGGATCAGAAATAAAGTTGATATTTTGATTTTGATGAAATGTTATCTTTTGTTTGACTGTTTTTTAATGATCTTTCTTTTGGAGGTTATTTGTATCATCTGAAATACACATTGCTAAGTATTTGTTGGCATGAAATTAAAGCAATTACATTAAAGGTCATTTAGCTGACGCTTTAAAAAATATTATCTGGAGGAAACTGCTGATTTCGATCAGACTTCAAAGTAAAATAAACAATTGGTAATGTTTATTTAATAATGATTCAAGTAATCACTTTTCTTTTCTTCACCCTGTTTTGGAAATGAACCATTGTAACGTTTTCCACAAACATCCGTCATGGAATTTGACATTTTTCTTCCCCTTCGAGTTTCCACAAACCTCCCAACAACCGGAAAGGGCACGTAAGTACTTCTTTTGTTACTGGAGGCCCCCGTCGCAACCTTGGGCGGACTTAATAATAAATAGCATCGTCTTTGCTCCCTCTGGGTCTCCCTACTCAGAAATAACAAAACAATCATGAAGCATGTGGCTGGTTCCCTTTGAGTTCAGACTCTGACGTTCAGAGTTTTGTTCCTCGTGCCACTAGATGGTGGCCATGTTGCATTCTCTTCAGACGTTTTCTAGTTGTCCCCTCCAGCACTGATTCACTTTCTCGGCTGAGTTTGTGTGCGAGTGAGTGCGAGTGCCTGATTCAAACTAGGTTGACTTCTAGCACCTTCATAACCACACGTCCCACGGGGCAGGTTCTTCGTGCAGATGTGTACTCACGCGGTCGACTGACGCTTCTTCACTCTCCACACTATAAATATATGTTTGTACTGAATGTATGGCATTGCATGCTCGATTTCAAATACATTTTAAGAAGATAACGTATTTGTCCGCTTTTATTATATTATATATAGTATAATTTTATACTTCATGACCTTTCAGAGTCAAGCGTCCCGCGGAGAGTCTCGGTTCAGCTGTCATTCACTGCAGCGGGTTTCAGTCTGAAGTGAAAGGAGCCACTTCCTGGATTCAGAGGGAGCTGATCGTGTGATGAGCTGAAATACGACAATGAGAAGCCCCCCCGACTGCTGCAAACACGCATTGGGTTAAAGGTGAGTCTTGAATGTGGGAGACGGTAATATACTAACACCGTGGGTTAGTTTTCACCGGGGACATGTCCATTGAGGACATAAATCAGTTCAATCTGCACAAACAGTAAACGGATAATTGAATAGTACCACCTGCATTTCCTGTGATGCATTTAAAGTGCTTTAATATGCAAACTCAACAGAATATAATGTACAATAAATAGTTTGTTTTGGCAGTAAATGTGATAAATATTGTTCAAACATTTGCTTTGTTACCTTGCTAGCAGAAAGCTAATATTCCATCATTAGTGTCCGCTAATGTACTGATCCCCATCACATTCCTCAGTAAATATTAAAGATGGAGACTTATTTCAATTCATTGCAACACCAAAGAGAGACTCCAGTATCTCCACATCTTCTGGATGGATTTCAACGACACCTCGTACACGTGATCAATGTCAGGCCATGAGAATCTAAGCAATCAAGCACACTGCATAAAAATAGCATAGCGACAAAAAACAATTATTGAGAAATACAGATCAGCGAGTACTCAATCACAGTTATTTAACCGTAGCGGATTGAATTGAAGGCTCTACTCATCGTTTTCATAGATGTGAGTTGTCGGCAAAGCTTCGGCGGGGGGCTGGTGGCTCGGTGTGTCCCGGCATTTTCCTGCACAATTTGATTGAAAGGAAAGATGAGCCCTTCTGCCCCGGAATATGCACAACGTTGTGTATCAATTCTTTGTTGTTTTGTGGCTCTGTCACTCTTGTTTTTTCGATTAGACCTCCAGCAGGAAGTCCGCTGCAACAACTGTGAACAAAAGTCCAACGATGCTCACCTTCACACCTACAGCTTGACGTGACACATATTGTTAGCATTATGACGACAAACACCGTCGGCAAGACGACGCGGATCAAAAACGGCCACAGTGGCTCCTCGGGCTCTGGAAGACACCAGAGGACATTTTGTTGAGCATCAAAACTAAGCCATGCAAAGGAAGCCAGAGAGTGAATTAACTTCTGTTACCCGGTTCCGAAGGCATCGATGTCCCTGTGCTGAGCTCGCCTGAAAAGCATTCAGATGTTGTTTGTGCGTTACGGCTTCGATCGAGTTGTTTGGGAAATACTGAAGGCTTTCAAATGAATGATTCCGTTCAAACTTAAACGTCCTTGTGTAGATTTGATCGTCACTTACAGATGTTCTCACTCACCGTGGACAGAGACGTCAACGTAAAGACTGAGAAAGATCGGGGAGGATGTCGCAGCCAAGCGGTTTAAAAGTTGCCACTCCTTCCTCGTGTGAGTCCTGCTGCAGACGTTGCCGAGGTCATTAGTTTGCAGCATTAACTGTGCAGCTAATCCAAAGAGGAAAGCTTCACATCCGTGTTACGTCTGACTCTAACCTTCACTTCACAGTCTCAATATTAACCTGCAAAAGGGAAAAACAACAAACATAAAAGAAAAATGTGTAAAATGTTACCAGCTCTAGATGAAATAACATGGAATCAGTAGGAATGTTATTTGAAAATCAGTCTGTAGATCACAGAAACTGCTGCAGCTGAAGATCCAGGTCAGCAAGCGGTGTGAAGTATCTTTGTGGTTTCAACCCTTTGGTTCTATAAACTAAAAGGTTAAATAGTTTTACATGAACCGGATGTTGGAGTTTGGGTCTGGGGGCCTGCTCATCTAGTGCAGCTAATTTTATCTCATTTCTGCTGAAATACAAATAAATAATAATAAAAAGTACACCGAATATTTCCAATCAACCATCTACACATAAACCTTTAATGTGCACGTTATCTGATTCCTATCCCTGAATACTGTGCAACAAAGAAACAAAGACGTGTTTGGAGAGTATAACAGGAACTTACTATCAGCGTCCAGTGTGAGGAGCAGCGCCGCAGAGATGGACACACGCGGTCAGCCGGCAGTTACGTCCCATCGCGAAAAAAGAAACCAGCTTTACGCTTCTGCTCTGTCAACGTAAATGACATGTGGTTTACTTCACTTCCTGTTTTTCGTGTGCCGTGGTCTTCAGCGTGTGCGCCCCCCCCCCCCGCCTACGCAACACATCACAGCACGGAGGGGGACATCACCTCACGCACGCCTCGTTTCAGCGTTACATCACCTTCATTTTCTTTTTTACTATCGTAATGATTTTGTCTGTCAGCAGGGAATGAGGCCTCTTACTTCGGATCGCATGATGTCATTTAATTATACAGAATCATGAGGTCATTATTACATTCTTGATTTACAGCTTTGAAGGACACGATGTTTATACAAAGAGTAACAGAAGGTCATTAATCGGCCACACAGGTACAGTTTGAAGTGACGCTTTCATCTTTACTCTTATTGGACAAAAGAATCAATTCAAGTCAATCACATGACACAAAACATTCGAACCCGTCTACGTAGAGACAGTTTGCAATTGGTCCGTGATGACCTCACGCTCCTCGTGGGGTCACCAAGTGAGTCTCTCGCAGGGCGGTTCCTGAATGCGGATAGCCGCGTACTCCGACGTCTCCTGCCTCGGCCGCCGCGGCCGAGCGGCGACGGCGGCGGGCGGCGGGTGTTTGAGAGCGGCGTACAAGATGGAATCCCCCGCTTCCGCTGTGTCCTCCCTCCTCTCGCCGCACACGTGCTCACCGCCCCGCGGCATTGGCGGTTCGTTGGGGTGCGAGGGCGGGGTCTTCCTCCGGGTCGACCTCCGACATGGCGGCGCGGAGGGGCTTCCTCTCGGCAGAGGCGGAGGGCCGCAGTCCGAGAAGGGTTGCTCGGACATGGGGAACGCCGCGTACTGGGGGGGAAGAAGCATCTTGCATTAAATGTTTGAAGACTTTCAGAAAAAAAAGGGGAAGAGAAGGTTTGAGTTTGTCTGACCTGGTTTTCCACTTGCGTCTCTTTCTTTGACTTCCCTGCATGTGGAAATTTAGCTGAAATTAGTCACAGTTTTCACAAGATACAATCACGTTCGTCATGAAGCACTTGCGCGACGTCTCACCTTTACACCCCCGCAACGATGCGACCGTTATAATTACCACTGTGGCGACAAACGCCCCAATCCCCCCGGCAACGTATGCGTACAGCCAAGGATCCGCTGTTTGAAGAAGAGGAAGTTAATGTGGTTGTGTTTGACCATCAGTAATGAAAGCTCCAGAATTTGGATTTAACTGAAGACGTAGAAATCCAGTGGAATAGAAGTTTCACTGTCGTTCTTACTTGGGTCTTTGCTCCTTGTAAAATTGTTGCGCTCGTCATCACCTGTGAAACAAAGCACAGCAGCAATGAGGAGCTTTACTGACATGAGGCCACATTTGGTTCAACTTGTATGTATCTGCACAATGTGACAAAGGCCTCTTTGGCCAAACAGATGCATTGAGTTACTGTGAAAGTCTCACTCACCGTGGACAGAGACGTTGATGAGATGACCGAGAATTCCTCCCGCTTCACACTGATACAAACCAGAGTCGTTTATGCCGACGTTTTGGAAGATCAAAAATGACATCCCAACCAAATCTCCTAGACGTTTCCACTCTGTTTTAATGTGAGCGCTGCTGCTGATGTTGATGCGGACATTATTGTCTTGTTTGTTCCAGGAGACTGAAGGCGTTGAATCACTGCAGAATTCAACTGTGCAGTTTATCCGAAGGTCTTCTCCCAGGAAAGTTTTAATAACCGTGTTATAGTTGACTTTAACGTCCATTTCACAACTTGTATTTTCATCTGCAAAATGAAAGCAAATAAAAACAGAAAAGGTTCATTCATCCCTATTCTACAATTTAATGTAGCAATGTAACAATTAGGGCTTTTGGATAATTGAATGTTATAATTTATCTTTCAATGGAATTGTATTGCAGTGCAATCATATATCGAGATATCCACATCCACAATTACATTGTTTAAATTGATAAGAACAAACACATAATCAAATTACTCAAATTTATCCCTAAATCTGTTTATTTTGAACTACAGATTTGAATAAAAAGATGAAATACTGAGTGTATAAGCGTCACAGCTGTAGCTTTACCATCTCACATTAATGCTTATTTCAGGGAGGAGAAAAAGCTTCAAAACTGTTTGTAAATTAAAAAGAATGCTTCTTTAAGTAATCTGAATGCGACGCTTTATAGGACTTTTCAAGATGTGTAGATAATGTTTTAGAGCACGTGTGAAAACTTGAAACTTGAAAAACAACAACAAATGTGATGCAGTAAAACAGATGAAACACACGGAAACTGACATTTAACTTTGTAATAAATGGAAAGACAATTTGCATGAAATGGAACTGAGAGTGACCCCCACCTGACTTTAACCTTTGAATTGAAAAGGCAACTCTTCTGCCGTAACACTGTGGCAATATGTAACATTTCAAGTTATGATTTTGTTTTGCTCCAAGCCAACTTTCTCTGCTGCTCACTACCACCAACAACAGTGACTATTGAATAAAACATCCTCTGGCCTCAAACTACAAAGAAACAAATGAGGCAAAAGAAAGCCACACAGTTATAGACAAATGCATGAATGACCGTGTGGTCGGTGGCAGTAAATAGAGTCGTTTCCATCAAACTCCCACTTACACCTGTAGCGGAAGGAGCGTCCAAAGAGGAGCATTTTCAGCCTCAGAGAACGGCATTATCGGCTACTTTTACATGTCGGTTTAACAGACATTCAAGCTGACGTTTTACTCCGATGGACGGATTAAACATGGGAGTCCTGCAGAGGAATGATACGCGACATACACAATTACTGAGGATAAAATAATAACTTACTGTCAGCTTTTAAGTCGAGAAGCATCCCTGCCAAGACGAAGGCATGCAGTACGGTCCAGCCGTGGTTGGGCCTCATGATGCCTCAGTCGCAGCCTGTCCAAGTGGGAAGTCCTCCTCCATGCTCATCATTTAACAGAGAAGCGCTGAAGCCACTTGGTTGCATGCTGCTTCCTCTTTCTGCTCTCTGCTCGCTCCCTTCCTACCTCGGCCTCTTCCCCCTCTAAAGCAGGGGCGGTGAGTGCGATGCAGGGGAGAGCAGGCCTGTGTGTGCGCTTACTTCTCTAAATGTGGCAGCTCCGATGCAGTGAAACATCTCAGATTAGGAGGATCTCACAGTTTAAGGTGATCACACCAGAAAAAAAACCCCGTGCTCCCTGACATTACCTCGCCTTTCCTGTACGAGTCTCGTTTCAGTCTGTGCATCTTGACAGCGACATCCTCGCTTCTCGTCAATGTCTGTGGTTCATCCTCTTGAGCTCACTTCCTCCACCCTTCCACCATCTTCATCATCTGCGTCTCCTGCAAACTCGTGCGTCTTTGTGCACAGCAGTGCGGTTTCAGAGGAGGCTGCACGGGGAACTTAAGGGGTGATGTGGACGCCGCGGCATCGCTTGTGTGCGTGTTGCTGCTGTCAGGCAGCCGGTGGACTGCTTATCTGTCAATGAATCTGCCTCATTAAGGTTCGAACCGTATGCATGAAAGTTGGTTTATTTATCACAGACTTCCAGTGGATGTGGTGCATTCAAATGTGTTCCCACATCAAAGAAGAAGTAGTAGAAACATTTAGGCCCACCCTCATTGGGTTGTCATATTGTAGGTGGCCCAAACACACCTAATATGAATTTATGATGTGCTTATTAGCTTATGTGTTCTTCATATAAAACCTTACTTTCTCAGATATGGAAGTAAGTGTAGAGATGTAGTCAGATCCTCAACTGGAGAAAAAGCCTCACTACCCATCTGTTCTTAAATGGAACTTTATGAACTTCATTTATACTATTAGATACACTTTTTAATGTTACACCCCCCCCCCCCCCCATTATTCTGCAAACATCAGTACATCAAATTTTAAAATAATATTTTAATACATTTTGCGATATCTGGTTTCAATGCGCACAATGAGCCAAGTAGGGTTATTTGGAGTAATAATAAAAATCATTCTTGTTGAGGAATAACTAGATTTGCTGCAACAACAGCGCCATCACGTGGCGCCCAGTGACGTCAGAGTCGTGCGACTGTTCAATCGCGCCACCTTTTGTCGCAGAGAAAGCAAGTACGTTTTTCTTTACATTTATTAGAGAATTCACCCTAAAACAAACAAAGTCCGGTCAGCCTGCTTCCCTGTGCTGTTGTTCCGCAGCAGCACAACCGCGCTGGTTTACAAAGCGAACGCTTGTTGGAGCTGCAGCATCAGTCCGACGTCATCGACCACGTCGATTACGAGAAATCGTCGACGCGGATTTCGATCGTCGACGCGTTGTGTGTACAATAGAAATCAGAGCTGCTGGTGTTTTTCATGCGGCGTTGGCCTCCATCGTCTGCGTGCACCGCGGAGAAAAAGAAGTTCGTCAAGTTGAACGAAGAAGAAAAAAAAGCGAGACGGAATTTCAAACGTCTGACAGCATTTCATCCGCAAACAAGACTAAACGGTGGAACGCAGAGCCGTCATTCCACCGCAGAACTGCGGGAACATTTCAAACGCGAGCTGCTGGAGACACCGCGTCTTCTCCTCGTGGGTAAGTTTCAGTTGACTAAAGTAACGTCGGCCTCATCGTGAGGTTTGCGCGTTGCGTCTCGTGGAGGACGCTTGCAAACGCGTTTTCAGTTACGTTAAATGCACTAAGTCGGTGAATCCATTGGTTCGTTCAAACAAAAGATTGTGGGGAAAAATAATTCATATCAACACACTACGAGAGTTCTGCTCTAACGTAATAAAAACCTACTAAAGCCGACAACGTGATAATTAAAGCTCTGTGTGTTTCTCTCTTTCTCTTCTAGTACTAAGCGAAGGCGCGTGCACGAGTTTATCCTCCAGAGAGACTCGTGCACGCGCAGATGGAGTGTGGACAGAGAACATCCTCAACGTGCTCGTCACTTGAATAGGATTTATTAATAGGATTACTTTAAAAACTTTATTTGCACTTTCTCTTTACCTATAGACGCATAAGAGCATCACGAGGCCCTCAAGAGGAAGCAGCTGACTCCGGTGACATGGGGGGTAAAAAGGGAGCAGGATGGGAACGTGTGACATGTTATTGGATGGAAATAAACGGCCTCACGTTGTAGTCAAAAGGAAAACTTGCCTCTGTGTTTGTTTCCACGCTCCTACACTATGGTAAATACTTGTTAGATTAGTCGACTAATCGGAAAAATAGTCGATAGATTAATAGATTACAAAAATAATCGTTAGTTGCAGCCCTAGCGCTTGTGACCTCGTACTTTGTAAATAAAGAGGAACGCTGGTGGGGAAACACCTGAGACAATGACAAGGATTAAAGTGTTAGGGGACTAAGAATCACAGTTCAATAAACACATTTTGACTCACAAAGGTTCATAAGTATATGATTAATAGCATTTATTGTGTAAACCAGTGATAAGGAGTTGTTTAAGGCAAACTTCTGGTTTCACTTCTTAAAAGTCTTACTTGTAACGATAATAATCATCTTTCTTGCATGGACAGAATATACGTGACACAAAGAACCAAGCAGGCGTCACATTTTAGATTATGTTACAATAAGGGATCAGGAATATCTAAATAGGAAAATGGCCGATAACATGATAACTGCACTATTTGGTAGTTATTCTAAATAGAATACGAGACCGATTCAGAGACGGGAACAACACGTTTAGCTTCAGCTGTTTATTTCTTTTTAGATAATTCGTTGTTTCTTATGATGACTGCGTTACAATTTAATAACACTACATTCATCACAAAGCAAAGCGTGCCACCTAGTGGACAGCAGGTCTCACTTCACCCGGATTGGAAGCAGCAGAGCTGGAGCTCTACAGAAGAGCCTCTGGACGAGTGTCCTCTGTGGTGGACGTGTTTGACTGATTGCTGTTGTGGAGACAGTTGTGTGGGCCGACAGTTGAATAAAGCACGCTGTCCCTCCGCATGAAGGTGCTGTACGGCGCGATGGCTTCTGCCTCCTGCAGAGAGACACGTGACTTTAGTAACAGAAGTGAAGCCAGATGAAAAACATGAATGTGTTTGTAAAAGAGAGGTGACATTGTTTCCGCACCGTGTTTTCAGGAGTGTGCGGTGGTTCTGTTTGTCTTCTGATGGGTCAGAAAACAATGCATTAGTACCTCATCTTCGTTTCCTCTATTCTAAGTACCATGGAAACAAATGAAGGACATCGTCTTCCTCCATCGCTTCTGACAGTAAAATGCTGCAATTTATGACTGCAGCACATTTGAAGTATTATATTTATACAGTTAAATATGTCTGATGCTGCTAAATTATTCCCAATAGGTGTATTACAGTATTAAACTCACCTGTGACGTTCTCCCCTGTAGATCAACCCAAAGATAACTGCAGTTATACAGATGACTGTTGTTGCACCGATCAACGCGTTTAGAAGCCGCGTGTGTGACGTCACGCCGCTCTCTCTCTCTTCTTCCCCCGAAACATCGTAAAGAAAAAGCTCTTTGTCAGATACATGACGGCTATTTACTCTGTAAAAAGGTAAAAAGTATGAAATGGGTTTACCTTCCACGGTGATATTCAGATGGAGGAAATGCGTCTCGCCCCCACGTGAACACTCACAGGTGTAGCTCCCACTGTCCACTGGTGTGAGACCAGTCAGGTGGAGAAACGCGGTCTGATTCTCCATCTTAAGAGTGAACCTGGAGTCACATTCGTTCTCAAAGTCTGCTCCGTATCGATACAGCAGACGACACTCTGCTCCAGTCCTGTTAGTTCTGATCTTACACACTATGAGCGTTATGATCTTCTCTGTTTCATTGCTGCAGATGGGAGTGACGTCAGGTCCTCTCCCGATGGTTTTAAATTCACTCACTGCAAACAAGTCAATTGAAGATTACAAATTCTCCATTTTCACAAATTGTAAGTAAGAGATTGCTATATTTTTAAAGAAAAAACACTTGATTGTATGATGCATTGCGTGTTTGTTGTTGTTACCTTCAGAGTTAAAGCAAACCGGGAGGTACAGCAGCAGAACAAAGCACAGTTTCCATCCCGACATGCTGGTCCACCTGCAACTGAAGCTGCAACTGAAGCTGCACGTGCACTGAAGGGAGGTGGACGCACCGTGAACCTCATACTCTACAATAAGAGGTGCGAAAAAGGAAGTGCTGCTTCGGGAGCTTCTACTTTCACACCGACACACTGTGAGACTCTCATCAGCTGTGGAGGGCCGGACCGAACAGAGTAAAGTGTAAAGCTGCATCATTTGTGTCACAATGTCCTTAAGAAAGGTGAGCTTGAGCTGTGAATAGAAGCTCGTGGTGTTTAGATTAGTTCATGTGACGGGAAGGTTGAAACTTTTAGGGATATTCACCCCTCAATTAGCATTAATCAACATGATTAAAAGAAACTAAATTATTCTCTTTGTACAATTTTAAGGATTTTTATTTTGACAATCAGAAAGGTCCCAACTCATAACAAGGTGTGTGAATGTTCAAAACATTAGTACAAGAGAAATAATGTGTTATTCCCTTTATTGCATTTCATAATCCTTCAACCACTGCTTTACTTTCATACAGAGTATTTAAAAACAAAGTAGTAACTTAAAAGGTTACATTTTATTACCAAATGGAAAATACAGATTTTTAAGATCCTCCTGTGTGTACTTGTTAAAATATCTCTTGACACGTGTTATTGGACACAGTCACCGACAAGCAACATTTCAGTGATAAACGTGTTTTCAGACAATGAATCTTGAATATTTTGTGCAGTGAAAGAGGACAGAGAATAGTTACACTGATCCCAGTGAAATGTCACTCAAAAGGACCTTCACCTCATTCAACATCTACTTATATCACATCTTATTGAAAGAAATCATGATTAAGTACAAACACAAGTCACAGTCCTCGTGCTGCTTACGGAGTCATATTTTCATAAGTGTCCTGGCAACTTTGATCAGAGTCTCCTCCGTCTACTTCCTGGTCTTTAGAGCCTCTTGAGTGGGAGATCGTCTGGTAAAGGTCAGCGGCTGGTTGCTGGAGGCTCGTATACGGGTCATCTGGGTCGTCTTCAACCTACGAGAGAAGATATTCTCACTGTGATACTGACTTGTTACCATGGAAACGTCAGCTTGTCAATAAGCGGTTGGAGGTTACATGAGGGAGTTTAAAAAGGTACAGATGATTAAAAAAAGAGGATGTTTTATTTAATAGTCACTGTTGTTGGTTCAAGACTCCCATGAAAAAACGGAAGAGGGAAGGAGTTACCCGGCCCGGAGGAAGCCCGGGGCCCCCATTTGGAGCCAGGCCCAGATGGAGGGCCCGACAGCGAGCGTCTGGTGGCCAAGTTTACCGCGGAGCCCGGCCGGGCACAGCCCGAAGGAGTGACGCGGCAGCCCAACACTCTACTCCCCATGGGCTCACCACCTGTGGAGGAAACCGATGGGGTCGGGTGCGCTGCTACAAGGGTGGCAGTGACAGTGGGGGGTCTAGACGGAGCAGACCTGGGCGGCAGATGCTGGCTCTGGGGACGTGGAACGTAACCTCTCTGGGGGGGAAGGAGCCGGAGCTTGTGCGGGAGGTGGAGCGTTATCAGTTGGATCTGGTGGGGCTTACCTCTACGCACAGCCTTGGCTCTGGAACCACACTCCTGGATAGGGGGTGGACTCTATTCTACTCCGGAGTGGCCCATGGTGTGAGGCGCCAGGCGGGTGTGGGGATACTCATAAGTCCCCGGCTGAGTGCTGCTACATTGGAGTTTACCCCGGTGGACAAAAGGGTCGCCTCCCTACGCCTTCGGGTGGTGGGGGGGAAAACTCTGACTGTTGTCTGTGCATATGCACCAAACAGCAGCTCAGAGTATTCTGCCTTTTTGGAGACCCTGAATGGAGTCCTGCATGGGGCTCCAGTAGGGGACTCCATAGTCCTACTGGGAGACTTCAATGCGCACGTGGGCGACGATGGAGATAACTGGAGAGGCGTGATTGGGAGGAATGGCCTCCCTGATCTGAACCCCAACGGGTGTTTGTTACTGGACTTCTGTGCCAGTCACGGATTGTCCATAACAAACACCATGTTCGAACATAAGGATGTTCATAAGTGTACGTGGTACCAGAGCACCCTAGGCCAAAGATCAATAATCGATTTTGTAATCGTATCGTCTGATCTGAGGCCGCATGTTCTGGACACTCGGGTAAAGAGAGGGGCAGAGCTGTCAACTGATCACCATCTGGTTGTGAGCTGGGTCAGAGGATGGGGGAAGACTCGGGACAGACCCGGTAATCCCAAGCGTGTAGTGAGGGTGAACTGGGAACGTCTGGAGGAGGCCCCGGTCCAAAAGATTTTCAACTCACACCTCCGGCGGAGCTTCTCTCACATTCCTGTGGAGGTAGGGGACATTGAACCAGAGTGGTCTATGTTCAAAACCTCCATTGCTGAAGCCGCGGCGGTGAGTTGTGGCCTCAAGGTCTTAGATGCATCAAGGGGCGGTAACCCTCGAACCCCGTGGTGGACACCGGTGGTCAGGGAAGCCGTCCGACTGAAGAAGGAGGCCTTCCGGGTTATGATATCCGGTGGGACTCCAGAGGCAGTTGCAGTGTACCAACAGGCTCGAAGGGCAGCAGCCTCTGCCGTGATGGAGGCAAAGCAGCGAGTATGGGAGGAGTTCGGGGTAACTATGGAGAAGGACTTTCGGTCGGCACCAAAGTGCTTTTGGAAGACCATCCGGCACCTCAGGAGGGGGAAACAGGGAACCATCCAAGCTGTGTACAGTAAGGATGGGACCCTGTTGACCGCGACTGAGGAGGTTATCGGGCGGTGGAAGGAACACTTTGAGGAACTCCTGAACCCAACTACTACGCCCTCTTTGGTAGAGGCGGAGCTGGAGGCGTAGGAGGGATCATCGTCAATTAGCCTGGTGGAGGTCACTGAGGTAGTCAAACAACTCCTCAGTGGCAAAGCCCCGGGGATTGATGAGATCCGTCCAGAGATGCTAAAAGCAATGGGTGTTGGGGGGTTGTCTTGGATGACACGCCTCTTCAACATTGCGTGGAAGTCTGGGACAGTGCCAAAAGAGTGGCAGATCGGGGTGGTGGTACCCCTCTTCAAAAAGGGGGACCAGAGAGTGTGTGCCAATTACAGGGGTATCACACTACTCAGCCTCCCGGGTAAAGTCTACTCTAAGGTGCTGGAAAGGAGGGTTCGGCCGATAGTCGAACCAAGGATCGAAGAGGAACAATGCGGTTTTCGTCCTGGTCGTGGAACAACGGACCAGCTCTTCACTCTTTCCAGGATCATAGAGGGGGCTTGGGAGTATGCTCATCCAGTCTACATGTGTTTTGTGGACTTGGAGAAGGCGTATGACCGGGTCCCCCGAGAGATACTGTGGGAGGTGCTGCGGGAGTGGGGGTCCTTGCTTGGGGCCATCCAATCCTTGTACGCCCAAAGCGAGAGCTGTGTTCGGGTGCTCGGCAGTAAGTCGAAGGCGTTTCCAGTGGGGGTTGGCCTTCGCCAGGGCTGCGCCTTGTCACCAATCTTGTTTGTGGTTTTCATGGACAGGATATCGAGGCGTAGTCGGGGGGAGGAGGGTCTACAGTTCGGGGGGCTGCGGATCACATCGCTGCTTTTTGCAGATGATGTGGTCCTGATGGCATCTTCCGTCTGTGACCTCCAACTCTCACTGGAGCGTTTCGCAGTCGAGTGTGAAGCGGTCGGGATGAGGATTAGCACCTCTAAATAAGAGGCCATGGTTCTCAGCAGGAAACCGATGGATTGCCTACTCCAGGTAGGGAATGTGTCATTACCCCAAGTGAAGGAGTTCAAGTACCTCGGGGTCTTGTTCACGAGTGAGGGGAAGATGGAGTGTGAGTTTGGCCGGAGAATCTGAGCAGCGGGGGCGGTATTGCACTCGCTTTACCGCACCGTTGTGACGAAAAGAATGCTGAGCCGGAAGGCAAAGCTCTCGATCTACCGGTCAATCTTTGTTCCTACCCTCACCTATGGTCATGAAGGATGGGTCATGACCGAAAGAACTAGATCACGGGTACAAGCAGCCGAAATGGGTTTCCTCAGGAGAGTGGCTGGCGTCTCCCTTAGGGATAGGGTGAGAAGCTCAGCCATTCGCGAGGAGCTCGGAGTAGAGCCGCTGCTCCTTTGCGTCGAAAGGAGCCAGTTGAGGTGGTTTGGGCATCTGGTGAGGATGCCCCCTGGGCGCCTCCCTAGGGAGGTCTTTCAGGCACGGCCAGCTGGGAAGAGGCCCCGGGGAAGACCCAGGACTAGGTGGAGAGATTATATCTCTGCACTGGCCTGGGAACGCCTTGGGATCCTCCAGTCAGAGCGGGTAGATGTGGCCCGGGAAAGGGAAGTTTGGGGTCCCCTGCTGGAGCTGTTGCCCCCGCGACCCGACCCCGGATAAGCGGTTGAAGATGGATGGATGAATGGAGATGATTAAAAAGGCAACTTTACTCACAGAGCCGTGAGTCTCACGTACAGATGACCGCGATACTGCGTACCTTGACCTTTTAAATTAGAAGGCATCAGAGTTAGTGCACCACAAAACACACACACACACACACATTTATTTTAGTCTCACCCAAGAAGTTTTCTTTTGCTGATCAACCCAAAGATGAGTCCAGCTACAGTGATAACAGTAAACTGCTGTGGTGCCTTTGAAGTCTCTTAAACATCTACTTTAACTTAACAAATTGTATCTAAAAGAAGTGTTTTCACCACAACGTATATTTATACAGTTAAATATGTCTAATGTTGCTAAATTATTCCCAATAGGTGTATTACAGTATTAAACTCACCTGTGACGTTTTCCCCTGTAGATCAACCCAAAGATAACTGCAGTTATACAGATGACTGTTGTTGCACCGATCAACGCGATTAGAAGCCGCGTGTGTGACGTCACGCCGCTCTCTCTCTCTTCTTCCCCTGAAAAATCGTAATGAAAAAGCTCTTTGTCAGATTCATGACGGCTATTTACTCTGTAAAAAGGTAAAAAGTATGAAATGGGTTTACCTTCCACAGTGATATTCAGATGGAGGGTAACGGTCTCGCCCCCACGTGAACACTCACAGGTGTAGTTCCCACTGTCCACTGGTGTGAGACCAGTCAGGTGGAGAAACGCGGTCTGATTCTCCATCTTAAGAGTGAACCTGGAGTCACATTCGGGCTCAAAGTCTCCTCCGTGTCGATACAGCAGACGACACTCTGCTCCAGTCCTGTTAGTTCTGATCTTACACACTATGAGCGTTATGACCTCTGTTGCATCGCTGCAGATGGGAGTGACGTCAGGTCCTCTCCCGATGGTTTTAAATTCACTCACTGCAAACAATAGTAAGTTAAAGATTGCTATATTTTTAAAGAAAAAACACTTGATTGTATAATGCATTGGGTGTTTGTTGTTGTTACCTTCAGAGTTAAAGCAAACCGGGAGGTACAGCAGCAGAACAAAGCACAGTTTCCATCCCGACATGCTGGTCCACCTGCAACGAAAGCTGCAACTGAAGCTGCACGTGCACTGAAGGGAGGTGGACGCACCGTGAACCTCATACTCTACAATAAGAGGTACGAAAAAGGAAGTGCTGCTTCGGGAGCTTCTACTTTCACACCGACACACTGTGAGACTCTCATCAGCTGTGGAGGGCCGGACCGAACAGAGTAAAGTGTAAAGCTGCATCATTTGGGTCACAATGTACTTAAGAAACGTGAGCTT
Source organism: Gasterosteus aculeatus (assembly GCF_964276395.1). Classification (NCBI taxonomy): domain Eukaryota; kingdom Metazoa; phylum Chordata; class Actinopteri; order Perciformes; family Gasterosteidae; genus Gasterosteus; species Gasterosteus aculeatus. The sequence continues at coordinate 27,041,153 of NC_135688.1, read as the reverse complement.
GAGCTGTGAATAGAAGCTTGTGGTGTTTAGATTAGTTCATGTGACGGGAAGGTTGAAACTTTTAGGGATATTCACCCCTCAATTAGCATTAATCAACATGATTAAAATAAACTAAATTCTTCTCTTTGTACAATATTAAGGACTTTTATTGTGACAATCAGAAAGGTCCCAACTCATAACAAGGTGTGTGAATGTTCAAAACATTAGTACAAGAGAAATAATGTGTTATTCCCTTTATTGCATTTCATAATCCTTCAACCACTGCTTTAGTTTCATACAGAGTATTTAAAAACAAAGTAGTAACTTAAAAGGTTACATTTCATTACCAAATGGAGAATACGGATTTTTAAGATCCTCCTGTGTGTACTTGTTAAAATATCTCTTGACACGTGTTATTGGACACAGTCACCGACAAGCAACATTTTAGTGATAAACGTGTTTTCCGACAATGAATCTTGAATATTTTGTGCAGTGAAAGAGGACAGAGAACAGTTACACTGATCCCAGTGAAATGTCACTCAAAAGGACCTTCAGCTCATTCAACATCTACTTAAATTACATCTTATTGCAAGAAATCATGATTAAGTACAAACACAAGTCACAGTCCTCGTGCTGCTTACGGAGTCATATTTTCATAAGTGTCCTGGCAACTTTGATCAGAGTCTCCTCCGTCTACTTCCTGGTCTTTAGAGCCTCTTGAGTGGGAGACAGTCTGGTAAAGGTCAGCGGCTGGTTGCTGGAGGCTCGTATACGGGTCATCTGGGTCGTCTTCAACCTACGAGAGAAGATATTCTCACTGTGATACTGACTTGTTACCATGGAAACGTCAGCTTGTCAGTAAGCGGTTGGAGGTCACATGAGGGAGTTTAAAAAGGTACAGATGATTAAAAAGGCGACTTTACTCACAGAGTCGTGAGTCTCACGTACAGATGACCACGATACTGCGCACCTTGACCTTTTAAATTAGAAGTCATCAGAGTTAGTGCACCACAAAACACACACACACACACACACACACACACATTCATATTAGCCTCACCCAAGTTTTCTTTTGCAGATCAAGCCAAAGATGAGTCCAGCTACAGTGATGGTTACACCGATTGAAGCACTTAGGATTGCCATGAAAGTAACACTGAAGATGAATCGCTCCACTAAAATGTCTGTAAATACAAGAAATGTTTGATGAATGACGTTGGTATTTACTCAGTTTGTAGAGAAATATTATAATTTTGATATTTTGTAAGATTATATTGTTTGCTAATTAAAAACACTGCTACTACTCACAAAAACACAACTTCTATGATCACAGATGTTAAATAAACTCTACTCTCTGGTCTCTGCGACACACTTCGAGTGACGTTTCCTTTTACCTCAATAACAATGTGGTATTCTCTGATAAGCAGAACTGAATCACTCAAATTAAAGGTCATTTCAGGACCTTCAGCGTCCAAACACAAGCACAACGCCAGCAGAAGAACGCAACACAACTGCGTCGGCTGGTCCATGATGGTAGAGAGCTGTCAGAAGAGCTGCAGTCTGTAAGCGACGCTTACGAAGTGCAAACAATGGCCGCAGACCACAGAACACATCTCTCCAGCCAGTGGGCCTCTGGTGCAGAGAGGTAGGAAGGAAGTGCAACACGTGTCCTCTTCTCAGTGAAAGCAAACCTTCATTTCGGTGCTTCACACAGGATTTAGATCACACAGATCTCAATGCACATGTTAAATCAGAGATTAGAGAGAGGAGCCAAACTGACTGTTTCCTTCTGTTTTTCTAGCAGCAGGAGTCTAAAGGAAAGATCGAATAAATTCAACAGCTCTCAAGAGTTTGTCTGAGGACGCACAGCGATTTAAAGTTGGTTTGACGGGATTTGACGCGATGTCAGTTAATGTGGTTGCGTTTGACCATCAGTAATAAAAGATCCAGAATTTGGATCTAACTGAAGACGTAGAAATCCAGTGGAATAGAAGTTTCACTGTCGTTCTTACGTGTGTCTTTGCTCCTTGCAAAATTGTTGCGCTCGTCATCACCTGTGAAACAAAGCACAGCAGCAATGAGGAGCTTTACTGACATGAGGCTACATTTGGTTCAACTTTTATGTATCTGCACAATGTGACAAAGGCCTCTTTGGCCAAACAGATGCATTGAATTACTGTGAAAGTCTCACTCACCGTGGACAGAGACGTTGATGAGATGACTGACAATTCCTCCCGCTTCACACTGATACAAACCTGAGTCGTCTATGCCGACGTTTTGGAAGATCAAAAATGACATCCCAACCAAATCTCCTAGACGTTTCCACTCTGTTTTAATGTGAGCGCTGCTGATGTTGATGCGGACATTATTCTTTTGTTTGTTCCAGGAGACTGAAGGCGTTGAATCACTGCAGAATTCAACTGTGCAGTTTATCCGAAGGTCTTCTCCCAGGAAAGTTTCAAAAACCGTGTTACGGTTGACTTTAACTTCTATTTCACAACTTGTATCTTCATCTGCAAAATGAAAGCAAATAAAAACAGAAAAGGTTCATTCATCCTTATTCTACAGTTTAATGTAGCAATGTAACAATTAGGGCTTTTGGATAATTGAATGTTATAATTTATCTTTCAATGGGAAATGTATCGCAGTGCAATCATATATCGAGATATCCACATCCACAATTACATTGTTTAAATTGATAAGAACAAACACATAATCAAATTACTCAAATTTCTCCCTAAATCTGTTTATTTTGAACTACAGATTTGAATAAAAAGATGAAATACTGAGTGTATGAGCGTCACAGCTGTAGCTTTACCATCTCACATTAATGCTTATTTCAGGCAGGAGAAAAACCTTCAAAACTGTAAATTAAAAAGAATGCTTCTTTAAGTAATCTGAATGCAAAGCTTTATAGGACTTTTAAAGATGTGTAGATAATGTTTTAGAGCACGTGTGAAAACTTGAAACTTGAAAAACAACAAATGTGATGCAGTAAAACAGATGAAACACACGGAAACTGACATTTAACTTTGTAATAAATGGAAAGACAATTTGCATGAAATGGAACTGAGAGTGACCCCCACCTGACTTTAACCTTTGAATTGAAAAGGCAACTCTTCTGCCGTAACACTGTGGCAATATGTAACATTTCAAGTTATGATTTTGTTTTGCTCCAAGTCAACTTTCTCTGCTGCTCACTACCACCAACAACAGTGACTATTGAATAAAACATCCTTTGGCCTCAAACTACAAAGAAACAAATGAGGCAAAAGAAAGCCACACAGTTATAGACAAATGCATGAATGACCGTGTGGTCGGTGGCAGTAAATAGAGTCGTTTCCATCAAACTCCCACTTACACCTGTAGCGGAAGGAGCGTCCAAAGAGGAGCATTTTCAGCATCAGAGAACGGCATTATCGGCTACGTTTACATGTCGGTTTAACAGACATTCAAGCTGACGTTTTACTCCGATGGACGGATTAAACATGGGAGTCCTGCAGAGGAATGATACGCGACATACACAATTACTGAGGATAAAATAATAACTTACTGTCAGCTTTTAAGTCGAGAAGCATCCCTGCCAAGACGAAGGCATGCAGTACGGTCCAGCCGTGGTTGGGCCTCATGATGCCTCAGTCGCAGCCTGTCCAAGTGGGAAGTCCTCCTCCATGCTCATCATTTAACAGAGAAGTGCTGAAGCCACTTGGTTGCATGCTGCTTCCTCTTTCTGCTCTCTGCTCGCTCCCTTCCTACCTCGGCCTCTTCCCCCTCTAAAGCAGGGGCGGTGAGTGCGATGCAGGGGAGAGCAGGCCTGTGTGTGCGCTTACTTCTCTAAATGTGGCAGCTCCGATGCAGTGAAACATCTCAGATTAGGAGGATCTCACAGTTTAAGGTGATCACACCAGAAAAAAAACCCGTGCTCCCTGACATTACCTCGCCTTTCCTGTACGAGTCTCGTTTCAGTCTGTGCATCTTGACAGCGACATCCTCGCTTCTCGTCAATGTCTGTGGTTCATCCTCTTGAGCTCACTTCCTCCACCCTTCCACCATCTTCATCATCTGCGTCTCCTGCAAACTCGTGCGTCTTTGTGCACAGCAGTGCGGTTTCAGAGGAGGCTGCACGGGGAACTTAAGGGGTGATGTGGACGCCGCGGCATCGCTTGTGTGCGTGTTGCTGCTGTCAGGCAGCCGGTGGACTGCTTATCTGTCAATGAATCTGCCTCATTAAGGTTCGAACCGTATGCATGAAAGTTGGTTTATTTATCACAGACTTCCAGTGGATGTGGTGCATTCAAATTTGTTCCCACATCAAAGAAGAAGTAGTAGAAACATTTAGGCCCACCTTCATTGGGTTGTCATATTGTAGGTGGCCCAAACATACCTAATATGAATTTATGACATGCTTATTAGCTTATGTGTTCCTGATATAAAACCTTACTTTCTCAGATATGGAAGTAAGTGTAGAGATGTAGTCAGATCCTTAACTGGAGAAAAAGACTCACTACCCATCTGTTCTTAAATGGAACTTTATGAACTTCATTTATACTATTAGATACACTTTTTAATGTTATTCCCCCCCCCCCCCCCCCCCATTATTCTGCAAACATCAGTAAAAATACTGTACATCAAATTTTTAAATAATATTTTGATACATTTTGCGATATCTGGTTTCATTGCGCACAATGAGCCAAGTAGGGTTATTTGGAGTAATAATACAAATCCTTCTTGTTGAGGAATAACTAGATTTGCTGCAACAACAGCGCCATCACGTGGCGCCCAGTGACGTCAGAGTCGTGCGACTGTTCAATCGCGCCACCTTTTGTCGCAGAGAAAGCAAGTACGTTTTTCTTTACATGTATTAGAGAATTCACCCTAAAACGTACAAAGTCCGGTCAGCCTGCTTCCCTGTGCTGTTGTTCCGCAGCAGCACAACCGCGCTGGTTTACAAAGCGAACGCTTGTTGGAGCTGCAGCATCAGTCCGACGTCATCGACCACGTCGATTACGAGAAATCGTCGACGCGGATTTCGATGGTCGACGCGTTGTGTGTACAATAGAAGTCAGAGCTGCTGGTGTTTTTCATGCGGCGTTGGCCTCCATCGTCTGCGTGCACCGCGGAGAAGAAGAAGTTCGTCAAGTTGAACGAAGAAGAAAAAAAAGCGAGACGGAATTTCAAACGTCTGACAGCATTTCATCCGCAAACAAGACTAAACGGTGGAACGCAGAGCCGTCATTCCACCGCAGAACTGCGGGAACATTTCAAACGCGAGCTGCTGGAGACACCGCGTCTTCTCCTCGTGGGTAAGTTTCAGTTGACTAAAGTAACGTCGGCCTCATCGTGAGGTTTGCGCGTTGCGTCTCGTGGAGGACGCTTGCAAACGCGTTTTCAGTTACGTTAAATGCACTAAGTCGGTGAATCCATTGGTTCGTTCAAACAAAAGATTGTGGGGAAAAATAATTCATATCAACACACTTACGAGAGTTCTGCTCTAACGTAATAAAAACCTACAAGTCAAAAGGAATACTTGCCTGTGTGTTTGTTTCCACGCTCCTACACTATGGTAAATACTTGTTAGATTAGTCGACTAATCAGAAAAATAGTCGATAGATTAATTGATTGCAAAAATAATCGCTAGTTGCAGCCCTAGCGCTTGTGACCTCGTACTTTGTAAATAAAAAGGAACGCTGGCGGGGAAACACCTGAGACAATGACAGGGGTAAAATGTTAGCAGACTCAAAAAATCAAAGAAACGGTTGCGTGAACAAATTTTAACAGGCAAAGGTTCATAAGTATAAGATTAATAGCATTTATAGTGTAAATCAGCGATAATTAGTTGTTCAAGGCAAACTTCTGGTTTCACTTATTTTTTAACGATAATAATCATCTTTCTTGCATAGACAGAATATAAATGACACAAAGAACCAAGGAGGCTTCACAATAAGGGATCAGGAATATCAAATGGCCGATAACATGATAGCTGCACTATTTGGTAGTTATTCTAAATAGAATATGAGACCGATTCAGAGACGGGAACAACATGTTTAGCTTCAGCTCTTTATTTCTTTTTAGATAATTCGTTGTTTCTTATGATGACTGCTTTACAATTTAATAACACTACATTCAGCACAAAGCAAAGCGTGCCACCTAGTGGACAGCAGGTCTCACTTCACCCGGAATGGAAGCAGCAGAGCTGGAGCTCTACAGAAGAGCCTCTGGACGAGTGTCCTCTGTGGTGGACGTGTTTGACTGATTGCTGTTGTGGAGACAGTTGTGTGGGCCGACAGTTGAATAAAGCACGCTGTCCCTCCGCATGACGGTGCTGTACAGCGCGATGGCTTCTGCCTCCTGCAGAGAGACACGTGACTTTAATAACAGGAGTGAAGCCAGATGAAAAACATGAATGTGTTTGTAAAAGAGAGGTGACATTGTTTCCGCACCGTGTTTTCAGGAGTGTGCGGTGGTTCTGTTTGTCTTCTGATGGGTCAGAAAACAATGCATTAGTAACTCATCTTCGTTTCCTCTATTCTAAGTACCATGGAAACAAATGAAGGACATTGTCTTCCTCCATCGCTTCTGACAGTAAAGTGCTGCAATTAATGACTGCAGCACATTTGAAGTATTATATTTATATAGTTAAAGATGTCTAATGCTGCTAAATTATTCCCAATAGGTGTATTAGAGTATTAAACTCACCTGTGCCGTTCTCCCCTGTAGATCAACCCAAAGATAACTGCAGTTATACAGATGACTGTTGTTGCACCGATCAGCGCGTTTAGAAGCCGCGTGTGTGACGTCACGCCGCTCTCTCTCTCTTCTTCCCCCGAAACATCGTAAAGAAAAAGCTCTTTGTCAGATACATGACGGCTATTTACTCTGTAAAAAGGTAAAAAGTATGAAATGGGTTTACCTTCCACGGTGATATTCAGATGGAGGGTAACGGTCTCGCCATTATGTGAACACTCACAGGTGTAGTTCCCACTGTCCACTGGTGTGAGACCAGTCAGGTGGAGAAACACGGTCTGATTCTCCATCTTAAGAGTGAACCTGGAGTCACATTCGTTCTCAAAGTCTCCTCCGTGTCGATACAGCAGACGACACTCTGCTCCAGTCCTGTTAGTTCTGATCTTACACACTATGAGCATTATGACCTCTGTTGCATTGCTGCAGATGGGAGTGACGTCAGGTCCTCTCCCGATGGTTTTAAATTCACTCACTGCAAACAAGTCAATTGAAGATTACAAAAACAAATTTTCCTTTTTCACAAATTGTAAGTTAAAGATTGCTATATTTTTAAAGAAAAAACACTTGATTGTATGATGCGTTGCGTGTTTGTTGTTGTTACCTTCAGAGTTAAAGCAAACCGGGAGGTACAGCAGCAGAACAAAGCACAGTTTCCATCCCGACATGCTGGTCCACCTGCAACTGAAGCTGCAACTAAAGCTGCAACTGAAGCTGCCCGTGCACTGAAGGGAGGTGGACGCACCTCATACTCTTATGAAAGAGGAAGTGCTGCTTCGGGAGCTTCTACTTTCACACCGACACACTGTGAGACTCTCATCAGCTGTGGAGGGCCGGACCGAACAGAGTAAAGTGTAAAGCTGCATCATTTGGGTCACAATGTCCTTAAGAAACGTGAGCTTGAGCTGTGAATAGAAGCTCGTGGTGTTTAGATTAGTTCATGTGACGGGAAGGTTGAAACTTTTAGGGATATTCACCCCTCAATTAGCATTAATCAACATGATTAAAAGAAACTCAATTCTTCTCTATGTACAATATTAAGGACTTTTATTGTGACAATCAGAAAGGTCCCAACTCATAACAAGGTGTGTGAATGTTCAAAACATTAGTACAAGAGAAATAATGTGTTACTCCCTTTATTGCATTTCATAATCCTTCAACCACTGCTTTACTTTCATACAGAGTATTTAAAAACAAAGTAGTAACTTAAAAGGTTACATTTCATTACCAAATGGAAAATACAGATTTTTAAGATCCTCCTGTGTGTACTTGTTAAAATATCTCTTGACACTTGTTATTGGACACAGTCACCGACAAGCAACATTTCAGTGATAAACGTGTTTTCAGACAATGAATCTTGAATATTTTGTGCAGTGAAAGAGGACAGAGAACAGTTACACTGATCCCAGTGAAATGTCACTCAAAAGGACCTTCAGCTCATTCAACATCTACTTAAATCACATCTTATTGCAAGAAATCATGATTAAGTACAAACACAAGTCACAGTCCTCGTGCTGCTCACGGAGTCATATTTTCATAAGTGTCCTGGCAACTTTGATCAGAGTCTCCTCCGTCTACTTCCTGGTCTTTAGAGCCTCTTGAGTGGGAGATCGTCTGGTAAAGGTCAGCGGCTGGTTGCTGGAGGCTCGTATACGGGTCATCTGGGTCGTCTTCAACCTACGAGAGAAGATATTCTCACTGTGATACTGACTTGTTACCATGGAAACGTCAGCTTGTCAATAAGCGGTTGGAGGTCACATGAGGGAGTTTAAAAAGGTACAGATGATTAAAAAGGCGACTTTACTCACAGAGCCGTGAGTCTCACGTACAGATGACCGCGACCTTTTAAATTAGAAGTCATCAGAGTTAATGCACCACAAAACACACACACACACACACACATTTATTTTAGTCTCACCCAAGAAGTTTTCTTTTGCTGATCAACCCAAAGATGAGTCCAGCTACAGTGATAACAGTAAACTGCTGTGGTGCGTTTGAAGTCTCTTAAACATCTACTTTAACTTAACAAATTGTATTTAAAAGAAGTGTTTTCACCACAACGTATATTTATACAGTTAAATATGTCTAATGCTGCTAAATTATTCCCAATAGGTGTATTACAGTATTAAACTCACCTGTGACGTTTTCCCCTGTAGATCAACCCAAAGATAACTGCAGTTATACAGATGACTGTTGTTGCACCGATCAACGCGATTAGAAGCCGCGTGTGTGACGTCACGCCGCTCTCTCTCTCTTCTTCCCCTGAAACATCGTAAAGAAAAAGCTCTTTGTCAGATACATGACGGCTATTTACTCTGTAAAAAGGTAAAAAGTATGAAATGGGTTTACCTTCCACGGTGATATTCAGATGGAGGGTAACGGTCTCGCCCCCACGTGAACACTCACAGGTGTAGTTCCCACTGTCCACTGGTGTGAGACCAGTCAGGTGGAGAAACGCGGTCTGATTCTCCATCTTAAGAGTGAACCTGGAGTCACATTCGGGCTCAAAGTCTCCTCCGTGTCGATACAGCAGACGACACTCTGCTCCAGTCCTGTTAGTTCTGATCTTACACACTATGAGCATTATGTTCTCTGTTGCATTGCTGCAGATGGGAGTGACGTCAGGTCCTCTCCCGATGGTTTTAAATTCACTCACTGCAAATAAGTCAATTGAAGATTACAAAAAACAATTCTCCATTTTCACAAATTGTAAGTAAGAGATTGCTATATTTTTAAAGAAAAAACATTCTTTTGTATGATGCATTGCGTGTTTGTTCTTGTTACCTTCAGAGTTAAAGCAAACCGGGAGATACAGCAGCAGAACAAAGCACAGTTTCCATCCCGACATGCTGGTCCACCTGCAACTAAAGCTGCAACTGAAGCTGCACGTGCACCGAAGGGAGGTGGACGCACCGTGAACCTCATACTCTACAATAAGAGGTGCGATAAAGGAAGTGCTGCTTCGGGAGCTTCTACCTTCACACCGACACACTGTGAGACTCATCAGCTGTGGAGGGCCGGACCGAACAGAGTAAAGTGTAAAGCTGCATCATTTGGGTCACAATGTCCTTAAGAAACGTGAGCTTGAGCTGTGAATAGAAGCACCACAAACTTGGCGACGAGGATGGGATGGACGCGTGATCGTGACTCTGACGGACGGACAGGAGGCCATATAGTATAGGTGATTCCTCCCTGAGGGTGAGAAGCTGCCGTCCCAACGAGACCCGGATTACCGATCCATTCCAGTTCAAGAAAAGAAACGAAGAACACGCAGTGAGAGATCAAAATTATTTTAAGACAGACAGAGTCATGACAAAATGGTTTTAGGCCTATCTCACAACGAGTGTGTTGTAGGCAGACGTGTCTGGGTCACCTGTAGTATTTTCTCGAGTTGCATATCCTGTGTCTCCTGAAAATTCACAGGCCAACTTTGGATAAATGCAGTAGACTGAGTGACCAGAGAAAGCAACGGTCAACTGACTTGCCTTAGTTATCCGGTTGTGCGCACCTTTATAGGCGCGTACACTCCTTGTGTACAGATACGGATATCTAAATGAGTAGTGTTCAGAGTAAAGGGGAGACGGGTGATAACCATGAGACTAATATCCTGCCACCATTGTGTAAATTGATGTCAGAGCGTTATCCTGGCAGTTTGAATCAAATACAAAAATGGGTTGAATTGGGGTTTCCTTCAAAGGGGAGTTTGAGTGAGAATCAATTGGAACAGTTGGAATTGCAACTGAGGGAAAAGGAGAAGAACGATGCAGCTCAGCATGCAGGCCTGTCGGGAAGAAAGCAGAAGAAGAATGTGGTATTTAAGGCAGATTGGGAAGCTTTCAAGATGTGGAAGTATGAGTCGGAGAGAAGGGAGAGACAGAGGTTGGTAGCATTTAATTCATTAAAGACCGAAGATCCTACGAAAAGTTTTGAAATGTGTACCCCTTCTAACCCAATAACACTTTATCCTTGTTTTTATGAGTTCCTGAGGAGATTGGTGGACACGGATCTGGACTCCCCCCCTCCCCTCACTGCTACTCCATCTCCAGCCTTCATGAACATGAGCTGCTGAGTCTCCTCAGCAGGAAGCAGCACAAGCAAACCTTCCTTGGTTTGACAACAGCCCACCAGGAGGGAAGCCAGATTCAACCTCCAGCACCAGCCACATGACCTTTTCACCTACTGTGACCCGCTCGCAGGCTCAACAAAGGCGGGCCTTGCTCAGAGAAGGAAAAAAAACGTTGTTCGATCCTGCAGCTTCTTTTCCAGTGGAGGGGGCGCAAGGGCCGATGATGGTCTTCAGACCCTGGTCAGATACCGATGTGACCAAGGCAATGAGCCACGTCTGCAGTCCTAAGGACAATCTTGCTAAGTGGGAGATTGATCTTCAGCAATTTGTCACAAAATACCATCCTAGCATGTCAGAGCTGCGGCGTCTGATGTGCAGACTTCTGAAACATGACTATCACAAAGTTCAGAGTGTGTTCAACACCACAAGAATGGCTGCTCGCCTGGAAGATCCTGATTGTGAGCACGGCACGGATGTGGACATTAAAAGTGCTGTAGATGCTCTCATTGTGTTGGTAAAAGAAACTTTTCCTCTGAGACTGAACCTGTCCATCGTCACCTCTATGACACAAGGGCCACAAGAAACATGCAGCTCATTCCTGGGACGCCTGACGACAGCTTTTGACATCCACAGTGGCCTTAAGCGACCTGATCCAATGGGGGCACCGCCCCTGATGCCATATGAAGTCCATCCGAAAGAACATTTTATAGGCAGAATGAGACCTGAACTTAAACGGATGGTGAAAAGATCATGTGCAACCTGGAAAACGTGTGCTCTTGCAGACATCCTTCAGCACGCTGAACACGCTGAAGATGAGTTACACAAGAAAGAGGACAAACTAAAAGGTTTTGAAAAGGCTCAGTATGCGATGTTTACGTGCTTGCAGTGCCAACAATTTGCCCAAGGCCAACATGGAAGAGGAAGAGGTTATGGAAGAGCTCGTGGCAGAGGCAGATCAGATCGGACTTACGGTAATTATGATCCAAACGTGTGTTACAACTGTGGACAGCAAGGACATTGGCGAGCAGAGTGTCCTGAGCACATGAGGATGAGACACATCACACGTCTGACTGAGGGAGGCAGAGGGAGGGGCGGACCCCAGAGACGGATCACCCCACCACGATGAGAAAGTAACACACCCTACACAAGCACATAAACGAAACAAATAGCTAACACAACCAAACACACACACACACACACATCTTAGATTACAGGTCGAGTAACTAACTCATTTTTAAATTTAGAAATTCCCATAATTGACATTGATGATTTCTTGCCATCCGGTAACACTTGTAGTTGACTCAAGAGCATTTGGCATTGTGTTTGAGCTCAACATCAGATGGCATTTACAAAAAAAAAAGAAGAAAAAAAGACTAAATTGCAATTATTTTAGATGTTCAACTACAGTCCAAAAACCCTCCTGTATGTATATGGATGAAAACGACTAGCATACCTTGATGCATAAATTACTCATGACCGTGTACAAATTGCGCGTACACACACAGTAGAATATTACATGCATGAACATTACATTGCACATCCCATGTAAGCACAGGGCGAGATAGAAGGTATGTGGACGTATGGCATGACCAAAAGTTGGAGAAAGAGAGATTGTGGTTGAAGCATGTGTATTGGTCAGAAGAGGCTGCTGCGGTGTCTGTATCTCTCTCTCCTTCCCAAAGGGAAAAAAGGTGTTTCTTGATTCTACTCTATGTTTCATTGGCTAAACCATCTCACTGGGATACAGGATCTTGGTCCATGGTTGCAACAGCGTCTCGGCCTAAAGTTTAGACCGGGTGCAGAGGATCCTCATGAAGAGTATAGCGCTAGTGGTAATGTTGATCACACGAGTAAGTGTACACAGAACAGTAGAGCTCATTGAGGAATGCACACAACACGCAGACTTGTATAGCCACCCAAACAAGAAGACATAAGTTGGTTTGTTTGTTTTTTTTCCTTTATTGGGCGCGGCTATAAATGGATAGGATGTCCAGTGGGTTACCACAGAAGTCAGGTGTATTCCACAGATGCGCTTAGGAACATCTACATAATTTATAACTCCCTGCAGGGTCGGCCCATCTAAATTATGTGGCTGATATGATGATTTGCAGCCCATCAAAGGAGGCTTGTAAAATTGACACAATTTCGCTACTTAAACATTTGGCAGAGAACGGACATAAGGCTTGCCTACGAAAAACTTAAATTTGCTCTAGAACAAGTGACTTATCTGGGACATGTGATCACAGCTGAGGGCAAAATCCCTCTCTCCCAAACGTGTTGGGGCAATTCAATTGGTACCAAAAACAAAAAAAACGAATGATGAGTTTTTTGAGGATGATTTCATACTGTAGAAAGTGGATCCCAAATTATTCGGAAAGAGAGGCACCTCTCTCGTTCATGGTCCATGATAAAGGCCTCAGCGCGCATGACAAACTGACTTGGACTACTGAAGCTGAAAAGGCTTGTTAGGACTTAAAGACTTCCTTATCACAGGCCCCGACTCTGGGCCTACCGAGACCCGACTTACCGTAGACTCAGTTCATAGACCAGAAGGACTGTTACATGACATCAGTTTGTGTCATCTTCATGGAGGGGAACTTAGGCCTGTTGCCTACTTCTCCTCAAAACTTGACCCTGTTGCTTCGGGTCTTCCTCTCTGTTTGCGAGCAGTGGCGGCAGCCGAGAGAGAGATTTTAGCATCATGTGACATTATGGGCTTCTGTGATGTGACACTTCTGTCTTGCAGCAGACATTCATACCAAGGCCTGATCTGTTGGACACAGCTCTTCCCAATGCAGATCTTGAGCTGTTTGTGGACGGCTCTGCTTCTCGCTCACCCGAAACAGGCGGCGGCCAGGAAACAGGGGAGCGGATGCAGCGGCAAAGAAGGCAGCCTCACAGGGCTTCCTTTTCCCCTTCACTCAAATGCTTTCCACACCGACCGATCCTAGTCCTTATGCCGATCTTCCCACAATTCAGTCTCTTGCCGGTGCACAGGAGCATTCCCTGTGGAAACGATCTGGTGCCATTCTTGAGGGCGGAATCTGGACAGGGCCAGACAGTGGGCCTTGTTTGCCACATGCTCTCTTCCACATTTATGCTAAGTTGTCTCATGGAAGAGAACACGTGGGCAAAGGGGGAATGTGCACTGCTATAAATGAGCATGCTGATATATTGTGCTAACCTCTCCCCCTCACTCTCAGCACTGCACGGGCAGGTAAAAGCGGTACTTCCATCCCCGGCTACTGCAGTCCAGCACCACCTGAAACCAGGAGACTGGGTCCTCATTAAGAATCACCGGAGAAAGAACTGGAAGCAGAGACGCTACACGGGGCCTTCCAAGTACTCCTGACCACGGAGACGGCAGTTAAGGTGGGAAAGCGACGTGGGTCCACGCCAGCCACTGCAAACGCATCCCGGATCCAGGAGACGAAGGAGCACCTCCATCTGGTTCCGGTTAAGGGGTTGTAGGGTGGAGAGCCCTCCCCCACTGCAGTGTTCAAAGACACCAACGAGCCCCGTAGAGATGGCAGAGACGGCAGAGACAGCAAGGACGGCAGCCACCCGGAGAAAAGCGATAAAAGACAGATCTCCAGCGCCAAAGGACACTTAGGAAGCATGGTTGGCGCCTGAGAATGAACATGTGCATATTCCTGACGCTGGCCACATTTGTGCTGATTTCCCTCACAATCAATGAGTTACAACCCCCTTATGTGAAGATCACGGATTCCAGCCTTCTCCACCTCTCCAATAGAGAATTTCAGGAAGGGAAAATAAGCTTCCACTGTCCAGCAAAACAATGCGACGAGACGAGTGTTTGCTCTACACAATCGAACATGATGCATAGGTTAAAATAGAAAGTCACGTAATTGAAGTTGTGTGTGTTCCCGGGGTAAGAAGAGATAGAGTATGTACTGTGTGGGTGCACGGAACATTTGATTTAGCAGATCCACCATTCTGGTGCAGTAAACCACGATCGTGTCAGTGAGACACAGCCTAAAACAGTACCACCTGAAATAATTTACGAGGCCGTTAAACCACAGGCCATGACCTCCCGCAGGCCAGAACAGCCCCCCACTAAAGCACTTGGAGGCAAAGGTTGATCTCTTTCAAATGTCCAAAAGGGGGGGTGTGGAAAGGAGGGTTGCAAAGCTTACATGTTACGGCTGAGCACGCCGCACTCAGGTCACTGGTCAGTCCTGAACTCAGAGGACTTTAGGACTCAGTGTCAGACAAACGACACTTGCACAGTGACTCTAAGTCCTAAATATGACACAAGTTGGGAATACCCGTTCTGGTGCGCTCAACTTGCAGACTGTACGACGGAGCCAGCCCACTTCACACGGCTAGATTGGCAGTATGCGTGCAAAGTAAGCCTACAGTTAAGAGAACTTCCAACCCGTACACCACCGTACGAGCATGACAATATTGCGTTGACTATTGAGAATGACCTTGCTAACGAAAGGAATGTCTAATTGTTGGATATGTCAGCATATGCCCACTTCATCTAGAGCACCTATGCTGGTTCCTGTTCCATTCACGGAAGCCGAGGGGTGGCCTGAGCTATCTCATCGATTTGTGAGTAATGATAAAGACTGTTACACTCCTCCACCGCAAACGGCGACAACAGCGAAAAGCACAGTTGCCTATGAGGGTGGAAGGTTGTACGTTTTGCAGTTTAGCGGTTCAATCGTGAAAATAGACGGTATTAATCAAGTGATGTTGCTTAGATTAACCTATTACAAAAGATATGTCTAACAGGGGTTACGATATCAAGTGCAAATGACTCTCAGGGAGACCAATTGCACACCGGACAGTAAGGTGTTAAAAAACCCTGCATGTACTCTCATACCAAATACAGCATCTATTCGATTGGAGATGGGCATACAGGGCATCCCCTGGGCAAATGATTTTGAAGTCACACACTCAACCTGGAGTAGACATAATTGTAGTAAACCTTAATCCCAACTAGACCTCAGAGTAGAGATTGTACCAAACCAGCACCTCCCATTCCGGTCCATCCCTTAACCAACGTCAGCTGCTGTGTTAACTTCTGTGCTCTGGATGGATTTCATCTCGGTACGAGTGACTGTAGTTATGATATTATCAGCTTTACCACTGAATCCAAAGATCTCGCTTTACC
Source organism: Gasterosteus aculeatus (assembly GCF_964276395.1). Classification (NCBI taxonomy): domain Eukaryota; kingdom Metazoa; phylum Chordata; class Actinopteri; order Perciformes; family Gasterosteidae; genus Gasterosteus; species Gasterosteus aculeatus. The sequence goes on along the minus strand of NC_135688.1, from coordinate 27,025,227 downwards.
GGAGCAGGTTTATTTAGTTTGTGGCAACATTGCTTATAGCTGTGTTCCAGTCATAGGGAACCTTCACAAAAAGTCAGGATGGAATCCTTTTGGGGAAATGCAGGCATGGGTTGGATCATGGGGAACTTCTCTCTTCTAGGAACTGCCATGGGATAATTTTGTCTGTAATTATTATAACCCTAATTGTAACTGTTTTAAAGCTCTTTGTAAGGAAGGTTGTCAGTACTTATGTATCAGTTGAACACATGAGTATTACTACGCAGGGTCTAGTTCAGAAATGGACTCCACCATCCGGATAGCCTTGACAGGGACAACGAATGTGAATATTGTGTGTAACTGGACGATATTTTATGTGTTGGTGGTTTAAGTAAATGTTCTCATGTACTTTTGAGTTAATGATGTATGTTCTACGTTTTTTATGTTTAATTTTTCATTCTTGATTTTGAATTGATCGTTTAACGTTTTCCTGATTTCTTAGTTGTCAAAGAATGACAAAAAGAGAGGGATGTCGGGGGAGAATTTGTTGAGGTGCATGTTGTGAGAGTCTCAAGAACTTGTATGTGACCTGACCTAGTCTACGATGAAATCCATATGTGGCTTGGGCAGATCATGTTCTTCTATTTACCTTTCTCCTGTGTTTTCCTGTCTGTCAAAATGATCGACTTGGTCCCACTAAGAGGGTCGTGGAGGTTCCTGAAACAACATCTGGTTAGCATTCCTCGAACCTTCAGAGATGTATAAAAGCTCCTCGTCCCCCATAGAAACTTTGTCAGATCTTCCTGCTCCTTTTGGGGGAAGGAACTTTCTGTCCCTTTTCAGCTGAATTGTAGTCATTTGACTTCTGTCTGTGCTTACGGCTTGTGCTGATGATCTCTGTATTCTTTATCATTTTTCTATATTCTAGTTAGTAATAAATACTTAATCACAAAGCAAGCTCAAGATACTTTTGATTTCTCACATGGGCTGAATCCACAAATTTCCACCACAGTTACCTTCAGAGTTAAAGCAAACCGGGAGGTACAGCAGCAGAACAAAGCACAGTTTCCATCCCGACATGCTGGTCCACCTGCAACTAAAGCTGCAACTAAAGCTGCAACTGAAGCTGCACGTGCACTGAAGGGAGGTGGACGCACCGTGAACCTCATACTCTACAATAAGAGGTGCAAAAAAGGAAGTGCTGCTTCGGGAGCTTCTACTTTCACACCGACACACTGTGAGACTCTCATCAGCTGTGGAGGGCCGGACCGAACAGAGTAAAGTGTAAAGCTGCATCATTTGGGTCACAATGTACTTAAGAAACGTGAAACTATGAAAACGACAAACATTGATAATAATCATGGCTAAAAGAATGTCATGCTGTCGGTCCAGCAGCTCCCCCTGTGTTTGTTTGCTTTGCCCGTGTTTTCCCCCGTCTCTGCAAGGAGGCGTGGTCTCCCCCTGTTCACCCCCGAAGGGTGTGGCTGGAACAGCTGACGTCAATCAGCCATCAGGGGACTCTCCTCCATCAACCCGGGTCTCCCTGCCATTCAGCGCCAGATCGTTCCGTCGTCAGAGAGTGCTGCAGGATCCCTGCCCGCCCTCCCGCTCGCTCTCCGAGGCCAGTCTCCCCTCCAGACTCAACTCTGCCCTGTTCACCTTTTTATGTGTATATGTCTGAATAAACACATTATTTTCCAGGCGGAAGAACCTCCCCTGTGTGCTGCGCTTGGGTCCACGCCCGTCTGCCTCACCATAACAAAGGTCCATAATTCTTCTCTTTGTACAATATTAAGGACTTTTATTGTGACAATCAGAAAGGTCCCAACTCATAACAAGGTGTGTGAATGTTCAAAACATTAGTACAAGAGAAATAATGTGTTACTCCCTTTATTGCATTTCCTAATCCTTCAACCACTGCTTTACTTTCATAGAGAGTATTTAAAAACAAAGTAGTAACTTAAAAGGTTACATTTCATTACCAAATGGAAAATACAGATTTTTAAGATCCTCCTGTGTTTACTTGTTAAAATATCTCTTGACACGTGTTATTGGACACAGTCACCGACAAGCAACATTTCAGTGATAAACGTGTTTTCAGACAATGAATCTTGAATATTTTGTGCAGTGAAAGAGGACAGAGAACAGTTACACTGATCCCAGTGAAATGTCACTCAAAAGGACCTTCAGCTCATTCAACATCTACTTATATCACATCTTATTGCAAGAAATCATGATTAAGTACAAACACAAGTCACAGTCCTCGTGCTGCTCACGGAGTCATATTTTCATAAGTGTCCTGGCAACTTTGATCAGAGTCTCCTCCGTCTACTTCCTGGTCTTTAGAGCCTCTTGAGTGGCAGATCGTCTGGTAAAGGTCAGCGGCTGGTTGCTGGAGGCTCGTATACGGGTCATCTGGGTCGTCTTCAACCTACGAGAGAAGATATTCTCACTGTGATACTGACTTGTTACCATGGAAACGTCAGCTTGTCAATAAGCGGTTGGAGGTTAGATGAGGGAGTTTAAAAAGGTAAAGATGATTAAAAAGGCGACTTTACTCACAGAGTCGTGAGTCTCACGTACAGATGACCGCGACCTTTTAAATTAGAAGTCATCAGAGTTAGTGCACCACAAAACACACACACACACACACACACACACATTTATTTTAGTCTCACCCAAGAAGTTTTCTTTTGCAGATCAACCCAAAGATGAGTCCAGCTACAGTGATAACAGTAAACTGCTGTGGTGCCTTTGAAGTCTCTTAAACATCTACTTTAAATTGTATTTAAAAGAAGTGTTTTCACCACAACGTATATTTATACAGTTAAATATGTCAAATGTTGCTAAATTATTCCCAATAGGTGTATTACAGTATTAAACTCACCTGTGACGTTTTCCCCTGTAGATCAACCCAAAGATAACTGCAGTTATACAGATGACTGTTGTTGCACCGATCAACGCGTTTAGAAGCCGCGTGTGTGACGTCACGCCGCTCTCTCTCTCTTCTTCCCCTGAAACATCGTAAAGAAAAAGCTCTTTGTCAGATACATGACGGCTATTTACTCTGTAAAAAGGTAAAAAGTATGAAATGGGTTTACCTTCCACGGTGATATTCAGATGAAGGTTAACGGTCTCGCCCACACGTGAACACTCACAGGTGTAGTTCCCACTGTCCACTGGTGTGAGACCAGTCAGGTGGAGAAACACGGTCTGATTCTCCATCTTAAGAGTGAACCTGGAGTCACATTCGTTCTTAAAGTCTCCTCCGTGTCGATACAGCAGACGACACTCTGCTCCAGTCCTGTTAGTTCTGATCTTACACACTATGAGCGTTATGACCTCTGTTGCATTGCTGCAGATGGGAGTGACGTCAGGTCCTCTCCCGATGGTTTTAAATTCACTCACTGCAAACAAGTCAATTGAAGATTACAAATTCTCCATTTTCACAAATTGTAAGTAAGAGATTGCTATATTTTTAAAGAAAAAATACTTGATTGTATGATGCGTTGTGTGTTTGTTCTTGTTACCTTCAGAGTTAAAGCAAACCGGGAGGTACAGCAGCAGAACAAAGCACAGTTTCCATCCCGACATGCTGGTCCACCTGCAACTAAAGCTGCAACTAAAGCTGCAACTGAAGCTGCAACTGAAGCTGCAACTGAAGCTGCACGTGCACTGAAGGGAGGTGGACGCACCGTGAACCTCATACTCTACAATAAGAGGTGTGAAAAAGGAAGTGCTGCTTCGGGAGCTTCTACTTTCACACCGACACACTGTGAGACTCTCATCAGCTGTGGAGGGCCGGACCGAACAGAGTTAAAGTGTAAAGCTGCATCATTTGGGTCACAATGTCCTTAAGAAACCTGAAACTATGAAAATGACAAACATTGATAATAATCATGGCTAAAAGAATGTCATGCTGTCGGTCCAGCAGCTCCCCCTGTGTTTGTTTGCTTTGCCCGTGTTTTCCCCTGTCTCTGCAAGGAGGCGTGGTCTCCCCCTGTTCACCCCCGAAGGGTGTGGCTGGAACAGCTGACAGCAATCATAATGTTCAAAACATTAGTACAAGAGAAATAATGTGTTACTCCCTTTATTGCATTTCATAATCCTTCAACCACTGCTTCACTTTCATACCGAGTATTTAAAAACAAAGTAGTAACTTAAAAGGTTACATTTCCTTACCAAATGGAAAATACAGATTTTTAAGATCCTCCTGTGTGTACTTGTTAAAATATCTCTTGACACGTGTTATTGGACACAGTCACCGACAAGCAACATTTTAGTGATAAACGTGTTTTCAGACAATGAATCTTGAATATTTTGTGCAGTGAAAGAGGACAGAGAACAGTTACACTGATCCCAGTGAAATGTCACTCAAAAGAACCTTCAGCTCATTCAACATCTACTTAAATCACATCTTATTGCAAGAAATCATGATTAAGTACAAACACAAGTCACAGTCCTCGTGCTGCTCACGGAGTCATATTTTCATAAGTGTCCTGGCAACTTTGATCAGAGTCTCCTCCGTCTACTTCCTGGTCTTTAGAGCCTCTTGAGTGGGAGATCGTCTGGTAAAGGTCAGCGGCTGGTTGCTGGAGGCTCGTATACGGGTCATCTGGGTCGTCTTCAACCTACGAGAGAAGATATTCTCACTGTGATACTGACTTGTTACCATGGAAACGTCAGCTTGTCAATAAGCGGTTGGAGGTCACATGAGGGAGTTTAAAAAGGTACAGATGATCAAAAAGGCGACTTTACTCACAGAGTCGTGAGTCTCACGTACAGATGACCGCGACCTTTTAAATTAGAAGGCATCAGAGTTAGTGCACCACAAAACACACACACACACATTTATTTTAGTCTCACCCAAGAAGTTTTCTTTTGCTGATCAACCCAAAGATGAGTCCAGCTACAGTGATAACAGTAAACTGCTGTGGTGCCTTTGAAGTCTCTTAAACATCTACTTTAACTTAACAAATTGTATTTAAAAGAAGTGTTTTTACCACAACGTATATTTATACAGTTAAAAATGTCTAATGCTCCTTAATTATTCCCAATAGGTGTATTACAGTATTAAACTCACCTGTGACGTTTTCCCCTGTAGATCAACCCAAAGATAACTGCAGTTATACAGATGACTGTTGTTGCACCGATCAACGCGTTTAGAAGCCGCGTGTGTGACGTCACGCCGCTCTCTCTCTCTTCTTCCCCTGAAACATCGTAAAGAAAAAGCTCTTTGTCAGATACATGACGGCTATTTACTCTGTAAAAAGGTAAAAAGGATGAAATGGGTTTACCTTCTACGGTGATATTCAGATGGAGGGTAACGATCTCGCCCCCACGTGAACACTCACAGGTGTAGTTCCCACTGTCCACTGGTGTGAGACCAGTCAGGTGGAGAAACACGGTCTGATTCTCCATCTTAAGAGTGAACCTGGAGTCACATTCGTTCTCAAAGTCTCCTCCGTGTCGATACAGCAGACGACACTCTGCTCCAGTCCTGTTAGTTCTGATCTTACACACTATGAGCGTTATGACCTCTGTTGCATTGCTGCAGATGGGAGTGACGTCAGGTCCTCTCCCGATGGTTTTAATTTCACTCACTGCAAACAATAGTAAGTTAAAGATTGCTATATTTTTAAAGAAAAAACACTTGATTGTATGATGCATTGCATGTTTGTTGTTGTTACCTTCAGAGTTAAAGCAAACCGGGAGGTACAGCAGCAGAACAAAGCACAGTTTCCATCCCGACATGCTGGTCCACCTGCAACTGAAGCTGCAACTGAAGCTGCACGTGCACTGAAGGGAGGTGGACGCACCGTGAACCTCATACTCTACAATAAGAGGTGTGAAAAAGGAAGTGCTGCTTCGGGAGCTTCTACTTTCACACCGACACACTGTGAGACTCTCATCAGCTGTGGAGGGCCGGACCGAACAGAGTAAAGTGTAAAGCTGCATCATTTGTGTCACAATGTACTTAAGAAACGTGAGCTTGAGCTGTGAATAGAAGCTCGTGGTGTTTAGATTAGTTCATGTGACGGGAAGGTTGAAACTTTTAGGGATATTCACCCCTCAATTAGCATTAATCAACATGATTAAAAGAAACTAAATTCTTCTCTTTGTACAATATTAAGGACTTTTATTGTGACAATCAGAAAGGTCCCAACTCATAACAAGGTGTGTGAATGTTCAAAACATTAGTACAAGAGAAATAATGTGTTACTCCCTTTATTGCATTTCCTAATCCTTCAACCACTGCTTTACTTTCATAGAGAGTATTTAAAAACAAAGTAGTAACTTAAAAGGTTACATTTCATTACCAAATGGAAAATACAGATTTTTAAGATCCTCCTGTGTGTACTTGTTAAAATATCTCTTGACACTTGTTATTGGACACAGTCACCGACAAGCAACATTTCAGTGATAAACGTGTTTTCAGACAATGAATCTTGAATATTTTGTGCAGTGAAAGAGGACAGAGAACAGTTACACTGATCCCAGTGAAATGTCACTCAAAAGGACCTTCAGCTCATTCAACATCTACTTAAATCACATCTTATTGCAAGAAATCATGATTAAGTACAAACACAAGTCACAGTCCTCGTGCTGCTCACGGAGTCATATTTTCATAAGTGTCCTGGCAACTTTGATCAGAGTCTCCTCCGTCTACTTCCTGGTCTTTAGAGCCTCTTGAGTGGGAGATCGTCTGGTAAAGGTCAGCGGCTGGTTGCTGGAGGCTCGTATACGGGTCATCTGGGTCGTCTTCAACCTACGAGAGAAGATATTCTCACTGTGATACTGACTTGTTACCATGGAAACGTCAGCTTGTCAATAAGCGGTTGGAGGTCACATGAGGGAGTTTAAAAAGGTACAGTTGATCAAAAAGGCGACTTTACTCACAGAGCCGTGAGTCTCACGTACAGATGACCGCGACCTTTTAAATTAGAAGTCATCAGAGTTAGTGCACCACAAAACACACACACACACACACACACACATTTATTTTAGTCTCACCCAAGAAGTTTTCTTTTGCTGATCAACCCAAAGATGAGTCCAGCTACAGTGATAACAGTAAACTGCTGTGGTGCGTTTGAAGTCTCTTAAACATCTACTTTAACTTAACAAATTGTATTTAAAAGAAGTGTTTTCACCACAATGTATATTTATACAGTTAAATATGTCTAATGCTGCTAAATTATTCCCAATAGGTGTATTACAGTATTAAACCCACCTGTGACGTTTTCCCCTGTAGATCAACCCAAAGATAACTGCAGTTATACAGATGACTGTTGTTGCACCGATCAACGCGTTTAGAAGCCGCGTGTGTGACGTCACGCCGCTCTCTCTCTCTTCTTCCCCTGAAACATCGTAAAGAAAAAGCTCTTTGTCAGATACATGACGGCTATTTACTCTGTAAAAAGGTTAAAAGTATGAAATGGGTTTACCTTCCACGGTGATATTCAGATGGAGGGTAACGATCTCGCCCCCACGTGTGTCACGTCTGGACCCTGGAAGGAGACTCGGACTCAGGATCAGAGCTTCCAATCTTTCTTTATTTTAAAGGACAGATAGTAACTATGTTCCGGGACAAATCTAAGTGGGAATTCCGAAGACAGGCAGTAGGTCGGCAACGCGGGAGGCAACAGATGGTTCTGGTCCAGGGGAATAGGCAGGTTCGTGGTCAGAGGCAGGCGGAAGGTCGAGTCACAGGTTCTAAGGGGTTTAGGGGTAGATAATCAAAAAGCGGTTCAGCAGAGAAGTGTACATTCAATACCTCACAACCTGCCCGCTGCGTCGGGCTGCTTTTATAGGTATTTCTCTCTCGCAGGTGTTTAGAATTCCGGTGATTGACTCCGGAGGACGCGTTCTTTGGCTCCCCCTAGTGGCCTCCTGCCGTCACGCTGGGGTTGAGACCTCACAACGTGAACACTCACAGGTGTAGTTCCCACTGTCCACTGGTGTGAGACCAGTCAGGTGGAGAAACACGGTCTGATTCTCCATCTTAAGAGTGAACCTGGAGTCACATTCGTGCTCAAAGTCTCCTCCGTGTCGATACAGCAGACGACACTCTGCTCCAGTCCTGTTAGTTCTGATCTTACACACTATGAGCATTATGACCTCTGTTGCATTGCTGCAGATGGGAGTGACGTCAGGTCCTCTCCCGATGGTTTTAAATTCACTCACTGCAAATAAGTCAATTGAAGATTACAAAAAACAATTCTCCATTTTCACAAATTGTAAGTAAGAGATTGCTATATTTTTAAAGAAAAAACATTCTTTTGTATGATGCATTGCGTGTTTGTTCTTGTTACCTTCAGAGTTAAAGCAAACCGGGAGATACAGCAGCAGAACAAAGCACAGGTTCCATCCCGACATGCTGGTCCACCTGCAACTGAAGCTGCAACTGAAGCTGCAACTGAAGCTGCACGTGCACCGAAGGGAGGTGGACGCACCGTGAACCTCATACTCTACAATAAGAGGTGCGATAAAGGAAGTGCTGCTTCGGGAGCTTCTACCTTCACACCGACACACTGTGAGACTCTCATCAGCTGTGGAGGGCCGGACCGAACAGAGTAAAGTGTAAAGCTGCATCATTTGGGTCACAATGTCCTTAAGAAACGTGAGCTTGAGCTGTGAATAGAAGCACCACAAACTTGGCGACGAGGATGGGATGGACGCGTGATCGTGACTCTGACGGACGGACAGGAGGCCATATAGTATAGGTGATTCCTCCCTGAGGGTGAGAAGCTGCCGTCCCGACGAGACCCGGATTACCGATTCATTCCAGTTCAAGAAAAGAAACGAAGAACACGCAGTGAGAGATCAAAATTATTTTAAGACAGACAGAGTCATGACAAAATGGTTTTAGGCCTATCCCACAACGAGTGTGTTGTAGGCAGACGTGTCTGGGTCACCTGTAGTATTTTCTCGAGTTGCATATCCTGTGTCTCCTGAAAATTCACAGGCCAACTTTGGATAAATGCAGTAGACTGAGTGACCAGAGAAAGCAACGGTCAACTGACTTGCCTTAGTTATACGTGTGGTATTTCTCTGGTTGTGCGCACCTTTATAGGCACGTACACTCCTTTTGTACAGATACGGATATCTAAATGAGTAGTGTTCAGAGTAAAGGGGAGACGGGTGATAACCATGAGACTAATTTCCTGCCACCATTGTGTAAATTTATGTCAGAGCGTTATCCTGGCAGTTTGAATCAAATACAGAAATGGGTTGAATTGGGGTTTCCTTCAAAGGGGAGTTTGAGTAAGAATCAATTGGAACAGTTGGAATTGCAACTGAGGGAAAAGGAGAAGAACGATGCAGCTCAGCATGCAGGCCTGTCGAGAAGAAAGCAGAAGAAGAATGTGGTATTTAAGGCAGATTGGGAAGCTTTCAAGATGTGGAAGTATGAGTCGTAGACAAGGGAGAGACAGAGGTTGGTAGCATTTAATTCATTAAAGACCGAAGATCCTACAAAAAGTTTTGAAATGTGTACCCCTTCTAACCCCAAAACACTTTATCCTTGTTTTTATGAGTTCCTGAGGAGATTGGTGGACACGGATCTGGACTCCCCCCCTGCCGCACAAGCAGCACAAGCAAACCTTCCTCGGTTTGACAACAGCCCACCAGGAGGGAAGCCAGATTCAACCTCCAGCACCAGCCACATGACCTTTTCACCTACTGTGACCCGCTCGCAGGCTCAACAAAGGCGGGCCTTGCTCAGAGAAGGAAAAAAAACGTTGTTCGATCCTGCAGCTTCTTTTCCAGTGGAAGGGGCGCAAGGGCCGATGATGGTCTTCAGACCCTGGTCAGATACCGATGTGACCAAGGCAATGAGCCACGTCTGCAGTCCTAAGGACAATCTTGCTAAGTGGGAGATTGATCTTCAGCAATTTGTCACAAAATACCATCCTAGCATGTCAGAGCTGCGGCGTCTGATGTGCAGACTTCTGAAACATGACTGTCACAAAGTTCAGAGTGTGTTCAACACCACAAGAATGGCTGCTCGCCTGGAAGATCCTGATTGTGAGCACGGCACGGATGTGGACATTAAAAGTGCTGTAGATGCTCTCATTGTGTTGGTAAAAGAACAATTTCCTCTGAGACTGAACCTCCCCACCGTCACCTCTATGACACAAGGGCCACAAGAAACATGCAGCTCATTCCTGGGACGCCTGACGACAGCTTTTGACATCCACAGTGGCCTCAAGCGACCTGATCCAATGGGGGCACAGCCCCTGATGCCATATGAAGTCCATCTGAAAGAACATTTTATAGGCAGAATGAGACCTGAACTTAAACGGATGGTGAAAAGATCATGTGCAACCTGGAAAACGTGTGCTCTTGCAGACATCCTTCAGCACGCTGAACACGCTGAAGATGAGTTACACAAGAAAGAGGACAAACTAAAAGGTTTTGAAAAGGCTCAGTATGCGATGTTTACGTGCTTGCAGTGCCAACAATTTGCCCAAGGCCAACGTGGAAGAGGAAGAGGTTATGGAAGAGCTCGTGGCAGAGGCAGATCAGATCGGACTTACGGGAATTATGATCCAAACGTGTGTTACAACTGTGGACAGCAAGGACATTGGCGAGCAGAGTGTCCTGAGCACATGAGGATGAGACACATCACACGTCTGACTGAGGGAGGCAGAGGGAGGGGCGGACCCCAGAGACGGAGCACCCCACCACGATGAGAAAGTAACACACCCTACACACACTCATAAACGGAACAAATAGCTAACACAACCACACACACACACACACACACATCTTAGATTACAGGTCGAGTAACTAACTCATTTTTATATTTAGAAATTCCCATAATTGACATTGATGATTTCTTGCCATCCGGTAACGCTTGTAGTTGACTCAAGAGCATTTGGCATTGTGTTTGAGCTCAACATCAGATGGCATTTACAAACAAAAAAGAAAAAAAAAAGACTAAATTGCAATTATTTTAGATGTTCAACTACAGTCCAAAAACCCTCCTGTATGTATATGGATGAAAACTACTAGCATACCTTGATGCATAAATTACTCATGACCGTGTACAAATTGCGCGTACACACACAGTAGAATATTACATGCATGAACATTACATTGCACATCCCATGTAAGCACAGGGCGAGATAGAAGGTATGTGGACGTATGGCATGACCAAAAGTTGGAGAAAGAGAGATTGTGGTTGAAGTATGTGTATTGGTCAGAGGAGGCTGCTGCGGTGTCTGTATCTCTCTCTCCTTCCCAAAGGGAAAAAAAGGTGTTTCTTGATTCTACTCTATGTTTCATTGGCTAAACCATCTCACTGGGATACAGGATCTTGGTCCATGGTTGCAACAGCGTCTCGGCCTAAAGTTCAGACCGGGTGCAGAAGATCCTCATGAAGAGTATAGCGCTAGTGGTAATGTAGATCGCACTACGTTGATCACACGAGTAAGTGTACACAGAACAGTAGAGCTCGTTGAGGAATACACATAACACGCAGACTTGTATAGCCTCCCAAACAAGAATACATAAGTTGGTTTGTTTGTTTTTTTTCCTTTATTGGGCGCGGCTATAAATGGACAGGATGTCCAGTGGGTTACCACAGAAGGCAGGTGTATTCCACAGAAGCGCTTCGGAACATCTACATAATTTAAAAACTCCCTGCAGGGTCGGCCCATCTAAATTATGTGGCTGATATGATGATTTGCAGCCCATCAAAGGAGGCTTGTAAAATTGACAAAATTTCGCTACTTAAACATTTGGCAGAGAACGGACATAAGGCTAGCCTACGAAAAAGTTTAAATTTGCTCTAGAACAAGTGACTTATCTGGGACATGTGATCACAGCTGAGGGCAAAATCCCTCTCTCCCAAACGTATTGGGGCAATTCAATTGGTACCAAAAACAAAAAAAAACGAATGATGGGTTATTTGGGGATGATTTCATACTGTAGAAAGTGGATCCCAAATTATTCGGAAAGAGAGGCACCTCTCTCGTTCATGGTCCATGATAAAGGCCTCAGCGCGCATGACAAACTGACTTGGACTACTGAAGCTGAAAAGGCTTGTTAGGACTTAAAGACTTCCTTATCACAGGCCCCGACTCTGGGCCTACCGAGACCCGACTTACCGTAGACTCAGTTCATAGACCAGAAGGACTGTTACATGACATCAGTTTGTGTCATCTTCATCGAGGGGAACTTAGGCCTGTTGCCTACTTCTCCTCAAAACTTGACCCTGTTGCTTCGGGTCTTCCTCTCTGTTTGTGAGCAGTGGCAGCAGCCGAGAGAGATTTTAGCATCATGTGACATTATGGGCTACTGTGATGTGACACTTCTGTCTTGCAGCAGACATGCATACCAAGGCCTGATCTGTTGGACACAGCTCTTCCCAATGCAGATCTTAAGCTGTTTGTGGACGGCTCTGCTTCTCGCTCACCCGAAACAGGCGGCAGCCAGGAAACAGGGGAGCGGATGCAGCGGCAAAGAAGGCAGCCTCACAGGGCTTCCTTTTCCCCTTCACTCAAATGCTTTCCACACCGACCGATCCTAGTCCTTATGCCGATCTTCCCACACTTCAGTCTCTTTCCGGTGCACAGGAGCATTCCCTGTGGAAACGATCTGGTGCCATTCTTGAGGGCGGAATCTGGACAGGGCCGGACAGTGGGCCTTGCTTGCCACATGCTCTCTTCCACATTTATGCTAAGTTGTCTCATGGAAGAGATCACGTGGGCAAAGGGGGAATGTGCACTGCTATAAATGAGCATGCTGATTGTTACGTTCCCCAGTTTTCTGTGTTTGGTGGCTTTGTTTTGTGCCTTGACAGGTGATTGATTCCAGGAGCAGCAGTCCCCAGACTGGAGATCTGGCCCCACCCACTCGTCAGTGGCTGCACCTGGATTCCTTCCCTCGCAACACATAAAGTGGTGCCATTTTGTTATGAAGCTCTCGCTCGTTGGGTGTGGGTTGTAGAGCAGAGAGTGACTTGGAGTCTCTGTTAAATCTTGTTCTGTGTGCTTGTGAAAGCGCTCTTCTCATATTGTGTTTAATCCTGTTTTTTTTGTCTTTTCTTCCCAGGGAAAAGGGGAAGCACCTTGGGAGTGCGTAGGCAAGCTGCCCATGGGTCTACACCACCCGTAGTCATCCTCCTGTCTAGAAACACTAGGCAAGACCTGGGCGGACCACCCCCTGTATTTGGTTAGTGAGCCTTGCTAGTGCTCAAGCTAGGTTAGGGGGGGGTGTTTCAGGTCAGATAGGCAAGAGGGACTATTTTGTTTTGTTCATTGTTTTGGTTCCGCCCAGCCCCTTTTCCCAAGCAACCGGTATATATATATATATATATATATATATTAATAAACATTCCTTTTTACGGGCTATATGTGTTCTGGTCGTCCGTGTACCTACACGCACCACACCTCTTTCCCCCACTACCACATTGAGATGACGAGCGGCGGGTCGTTGCGTTCCCTCCTCCACGAGGCGTGCGTAACAAAGTGGGGGCTCGTCCGGGATCCAACTTGCTTGGTTCCCATCTGGCCCTGCTGCTCTGAGCTCTGTGGTTGGTGGTTAGGGTGTAGTAGTGGGGGTTGTGAATGGGATGACCTTTAGTTTTGTTGTGTGTTCGGTAATAGTGTACATGATGGCTACTTCAGCCATCTCCAGCTTTGTTGATGTCCCCTCAGTCGCCGCAGCGATCCCCCGTTCCCGCTGGGCCGCCGCAGCGATCCCCCGTTCCCGCTGGGCCGCCGCAGCGATCCCCCGTTCCCGCTGGGCCGCCGCAGCGATCCCCCGTTCCCGCTGGGCCGCCGCAGCGATCCCCCCGTTCCCGCTGGGCCGCCGCAGCGTTCCCCCCGTTCCCGCTGGGCCGCCGCAGCGTTCCCCCCGTTCCCGCTGGGCCGCCGCAGCGTTCCCCCCGTTCCCGCTGGGCCGCCGCAGCGTTCCCCCCGTTCCCGCTGGGCCGCCGCAGCGTTCCCCCCGTTCCCGCTGGGCCGCCGCAGCGTTCCCCCCGTTCCCGCTGGGCCGCCGCAGCGATCCCCCCGTTCCCGCTGGGCCGCCGCAGCGATCCCCCCGTTTCCGCTGGGCCGCCGCAGCGATCCCCCCGTTTCCGCTGGGCCGCCGCAGCGATCCTCCCGTTCCCGCTGGGCCGCCGCAGCGATCTCCCGTTCCCGCTGGGCCGCCGCAGCGATCTCCCGTTCCCGCTGGGCCGCCGCAGCGATCCCCCCGTTCCCGCTGGGCCGCCGCAGCGATCCCCCCGTTCCCGCTGGGCCGCCGCAGCGATCTCCCGTTCCGAGGCTCTCAGTCCCAGCCCCGACTCGGCCAGTCCCCGCTCCGAGACTCTCAGTCCCTGCCCCGAAGCCCCCAGCTATCGCGTGTTTAAGTACTGGGTTACGTTTGGTTGTTTTGTCGCAAACTGGAGGTTTGCTGTTTTTGGGGTGGGCGTGTTACGTTCCCCAGTTTCTGTGTTTGGTGGCTTTGTTTTGGGCCTTGACAGGTGATTGATTCCAGGAGCAGCAGTCCCCAGACTGGAGATCTGACCCCACCCACACCCAGTGGCTGCACCTGGATTCCTTCCCTCGCAACACATAAAGTGGTGCCATTTTGTTAGGAAGCTCTCGCTCGTTGGGTGTGGGTGGTAGAGCAGAGAGTGACTTGGAGTCTCTGTTAAATCGTGTTCTGTGTGCTTGTGAAAGCGCTCTTCTCATTTTTGTGTTTAATCCTGTTTTTTTTGTCTTTTGTTCCCAGGGAAAAGGGGAAGCACCTTGGGAGTGCGTAGGCAAGCTGCCCATGGGTCTACACCACCCGTAGTCATCCTCCTGTCTAGAAACACTAGGCAAGACCTGGGCGGACCACCCCCTGTATTTGGTTAGTGAGCCTTGCTAGTGCTCAAGCTAGGTTAGGGGGGGTGTTTCAGGTCAGATAGGCAAGAGGGACTATTTTGTTTTGTTCATTGTTTTGGTTCCGCCCAGCCCCTTTTCCCAAGCAACCCGTGTATATATATCTATATATATATATATAGATATATATATATTAATAAAACATTCCTTTTTACGGGTTATATGTGTTCTGGTCGTCCGTGTACCTACACGCACCACACTTCTTTCCCCCATACCACATTGAGATGACGAGCGGCGGGTCGTTGCGTTCCCTCATCCACGAGGCGTGCGTAACAAGGTGCATGTTGTGAGAGTCTCAAGAACTTGTATGTGACCTGACCTAGTCTACGATGAAATCCATATGTGGCTTGGGCAGACCATATCATGTTCTTCTATTTGTTGGAATGCATTAACGATGCATTCCAAGTATTGTTCTTCGAATCTTTATTTCTTCATCTTCAACTTCTTCTATTTCTTCCGCGCCACCTTTCAACTCCTTCACACTTTCAGCTATTAAAATCCTTCAAATATTAAAATGTTCAGCTCCTTTCTGGCTTGAGGGCTATGACTTTTCAGCTTTCCACCTCTTATGCTTGAATTTATATAAATCAATAATCATTAATATTTTAACATGGTTTTCAAATGGAGTTTGCTTTCAAATCCTCTTCAACTTCTTCAACTTTCAGATTTTTCAGCTTCGCGAATCTTTCAGCTACAGACACCATTTCAACTCTCAAATGTTCACACAAGTCTCAACTATTTTATGAAAAAAACTGCTTCTTGATATCTATTGTACTTTTTTCATAATCACTGATTATGTTTCACTAGTTTTTCGCTCCGTTTCTGACTTTTACATGAGTGTGTATTGCGTCTGCTAGAGGCGGGGCCTCGCAGGCTAGAGTGTGGGGCATCGCAGAAATCTGGTTTAAAAAGTATGGAACTTCTGTCCTTGCAGCCAAAGTATACACTCTAGAGGCTTCATTTCTTCAGATTAATGAGGGTATGGTTGTGCTGATTGGATTAATGTGTTCATGGAATCCCAGAGTTTTTTAGTTTTGGCGCAAGGAGTGTTTGAGTGACACAACCTCTGCCAAAAGCCCCATAGGCTCCAATACAAATCTGCCGACATATTTCTCACAAAAATCCACAAGGTACACGTTCTGTCAACGGCCATAGGAGCCGTATTCATTACCGGACAGACATAAAAACACATCCACGCGTTCGGTAGAGTCTTGGGTCTCATACAAACGCCGTATTTTTTAGATAGCTGTTATAGTTTTGCGCTGGTTCTCATTTGTTTGAGGTGTGGATTCTGTGTAACTCGCTGTCCTGTGTCTGCACTTTTGCAGCCGCACAGGTGCGCCGTTGTCGTGGTTACGAGCACTCACACGCTGCAGGATCTGTCTGTGGCTCACAGCTGCTCCTTGTGACCTGATTAGTGGAGTCACATGACGCAGCTATGCTTTCTGTCAACAGACCAATATGATAAAGACACTCGCCCCCCCTCCCCCCTCCACCCTGACCTCTACTTACTGTTAATCACTGTCAGTCAGTCAGTCAGTCTAATTCTCCTCCCCTCTCCCTCTCTTCCTCACCACCATTCCCTTCCTCACCCTCTCACCCTCCCTCCCTCTATCTACACCCCCCCACCCCACCCAATCCAATAGGTGCGCCGTTGCCGTGGTTACTCGTAAACACGCTGCAGTATCTCTGTGTGTGACTCACAGCTGCTCCAATGACGTGATTAGTGGAGTCACATGACGCAGCTATGCTTTCTGTCAACAGACCAATATGATAAAGACACTAGCCCCCCCTCCCCCCTCCACCCTGACCTCTACTTACTGTTAATCACTCTCAGTCAGTCAGTCAGTCTAATTCTCCTCCCCTCTCCCTCTCTTCCTCACCACCATTCCCTTCCTCACCCTCTCACCCTCCCTCCCTCTATCTACACCCCCCCACCCCACCCAATGCAATAGGTGCGCCGTTGCCGTGGTTACTCGTAAACACGCTGCAGTATCTCTGTGTGTGACTCACAGCTGCTCCAATGACGTGATTAGTGGAGTCACATGACGCAGCTATGCTTTCTGTCAACAGACCAATATGATAAAGACACTCGCCCCCCCTCCCCCCTCCACCCTGACCTCTTCTCACTGTTAATCACTCAGTCAGTCAGTATGTCTGTCTATTTCTCCTCCTCTCTCTCTCCCTCTATCTCTTCCTCACCACCCCTCCCTTCCTCACCCTCTCACCCTCCCTCCCTCTATCTACACCCCCCCAACCCACCCAATCCAATCATTTCAAAATAAAAGCCACATGGAGGGAATTTTTACTGTAATGTTTGTGATGAGGCCTATTAATTAAAAACTTCTTAGTTTGAATAACAAACATTCTGTCTCCCACTACGAATATTACTCGTACTTCTAGTACTACAACTGATACTTCTACTACCATACTACTAGTATTTCTACTGCTATTAATACTACAACTACTACTAATGTTATTACAAATACGACTATGGCTAATAGTATTACAGCTGTTTCTACTGCTATTGATACTAAACCTACTATTACTGCTAGTACTACTAATACCACAATTATAACTAATACTACTACTAATATTACTACAAACAATTTTAAACAAATTTAAGCTCCTGCAACTTCTGTTTTTAGAAAATCTATTGAAATTCAGCTTCCCCACTTCCTGTATTTTCAGCAGTTCTTTAAAATAATTTCAGCTATTCTTATGCCTCTATCAACAGCAATTTTTCACTATTCATTTCTGTATTTTTTTGCAATATTTCAAATTTATTTCAGCTGTTTTCATTTCTGCTTTTTCAGCAAATCTATTGAAATTCCTTTCAGCTTCTCCCATTTCTGTATTTTCAGCAATTTCAAATTCATTTCAGCTTTTCTAATATCTATAATTTCAGCAAATGTATTCAAATTCCCTTCAACTTTCTGTATTTTCAGCTATTTTAAAAAGTTCATTTCAGCTTTCAGCTTTTTGCATTCCAACGCATTTTCAGCAGGAAATGCATTTTCTAGTTACCTTTCTCCTGTGTTTTCCTGTCTGTCAAAATGATCAACTTGGTCCCACTAAGAGGGTCGTGGAGGTTCCCGAAACAACATCTGGTTAGCATTCCTCGAACCTTCAGAGATGTATAAAAGCTCCTCGTCCCCCATAGAAACTTTGTCAGATCTTCCTGCTCCTTTTGGGGGAAGGAACTTTCTGTCCCTTTTCAGCTGAATTGTAGTCATTTGACTTCTGTCTGTGCTTACGGCTTGTGCTGATGATCTCTGTATTCTTTATAATTTTTCTATATTCTAGTTAGTAATAAATACTTAATCACAAAGCAAGCTCAAGATACTTTTGATTTCTCACATGGGCTAAATCCACAAATTTCCACCACAGTTACCTTCAGAGTTAAAGCAAACCGGGAGGTACAGCAGCAGAACAAAGCACAGTTTCCATCCCGACATGCTGGTCCACCTGCAACTGAAGCTGCACGTGCACTGAAGGGAGGTGGACGCACCGTGAACCTCATACTCTACAATAAGAGGTGTGAAAAAGGAAGTGCTGCTTCGGGAGCTTCTACTTTCACACCGACACACTGTGAGACTCTCATCAGCTGTGGAGGGCCGGACCGAACAGAGTTAAAGTGTAAAGCTGCATCATTTGGGTCACAATGTCCTTAAGAAACCTGAAACTATGAAAATGACAAACATTGATAATAATCATGGCTAAAAGAATGTCATGCTGTCGGTCCAGCAGCTCCCCCTGTGTTTGTTTGCTTTGCCCGTGTTTTCCCCTGTCTCTGCAAGGAGGCGTGGTCTCCCCCTGTTCACCCCCGAAGGGTGTGGCTGGAACAGCTGACAGCAATCATAATGTTCAAAACATTAGTACAAGAGAAATAATGTGTTACTCCCTTTATTGCATTTCATAATCCTTCAACCACTGCTTCACTTTCATACCGAGTATTTAAAAACAAAGTAGTAACTTAAAAGGTTACATTTCATTACCAAATGGAAAATACAGATTTTTAAGATCCTCCTGTGTGTACTTGTTAAAATATCTCTTGACACTTGTTATTGGACACAGTCACCGACAAGCAACATTTCAGTGATAAACGTGTTTTCAGACAATGAATCTTGAATATTTTGTGCAGTGAAAGAGGACAGAGAACAGTTACACTGATCCCAGTGAAATGTCACTCAAAAGGACCTTCAGCTCATTCAACATCTACTTAAATCACATCTTATTGCAAGAAATCATGATTAGGTACAAACACAAGTCACAGTCCTCGTGCTGCTTACGGAGTCATATTTTCATAAGTGTCCTGGCAACTTTGATCAGAGTCTCCTCCGTCTACTTCCTGGTCTTTAGAGCCTCTTGAGTGGGAGATCGTCTGGTAAAGGTCAGCGGCTGGTTGCTGGAGGCTCGTATACGGGTCATCTGGGTCGTCTTCAACCTACGAGAGAAGATATTCTCACTGTGATACTGACTTGTTACCATGGAAACGTCAGCTTGTCAATAAGCGGTTGGAGGTCACATGAGGGAGTTTAAAAAGGTACAGTTGATCAAAAAGGCGACTTTACTCACAGAGTCGTGAGTCTCACGTACAGATGACCGCGACCTTTTAAATTAGAAGGCATCAGAGTTAGTGCACCACAAAACACACACACACACACACACACATTTATTTTAGTCTCACCCAAGAAGTTTTCTTTTGCTGATCAACCCAAAGATGAGTCCAGCTACAGTGATAACAGTAAACTGCTGTGGTGCCTTTGAAGTCTCTTAAACATCTACTTTAACTTAACAAATTGTATTTAAAAGAAGTGTTTTTACCACAACGTATATTTATACAGTTAAAAATGTCTAATGCTGCTAAATTATTCCCAATAGGTGTATTACAGTATTAAACCCACCTGTGACGTTTTCCCCTGTAGATCAACCCAAAGATAACTGCAGTTATACAGATGACTGTTGTTGCACCGATCAACGCGTTTAGAAGCCGCGTGTGTGACGTCACGCCGCTCTCTCTCTCTTCTTCCCCCGAAACAGCGTAAAGAAAAAGCTCTTTGTCAGATACATGACGGCTATTTACTCTGTAAAAAGGTAAAACGTATGAAATGGGTTTACCTTCCACGGTGATATTCAGATGGAGGGTAACGATCTCGCCCCCACGTGAACACTCACAGGTGTAGTTCCCACTGTCCACTGGTGTGAGACCAGTCAGGTGGAGAAACACGGTCTGATTCTCCATCTTAAGAGTGAACCTGGAGTCACATTCGTTCTCAAAGTCTCCTCCGTATCGATACAGCAGACGACACTCTGCTCCAGTCCTGTTAGTTCTGATCTTACACACTATGAGCGTTATGACCTCTGTTGCATTGCTGCAGATGGGAGTGACGTCAGGTCCTCTCCCGATGGTTTTAAATTCACTCACTGCAAACAATAGTAAGTTAAAGATTGCTATATTTTTAAAGAAAAAACACTTGATTGTATGATGCATTGCATGTTTGTTGTTGTTACCTTCAGAGTTAAAGCAAACCGGGAGGTACAGCAGCAGAACAAAGCACAGTTTCCATCCCGACATGCTGGTCCACCTGCAACTGAAGCTGCAACTGAAGCTGCACGTGCACTGAAGGGAGGTGGACGCACCGTGAACCTCATACTCTACAATAAGAGGTGTGAAAAAGGAAGTGCTGCTTCGGGAGCTTCTACTTTCACACCGACACACTGTGAGACTCTCATCAGCTGTGGAGGGCCGGACCGAACAGAGTAAAGTGTAAAGCTGCATCATTTGTGTCACAATGTACTTAAGAAACGTGAGCTTGAGCTGTGAATAGAAGCTCGTGGTGTTTAGATTAGTTCATGTGACGGGAAGGTTGAAACTTTTAGGGATATTCACCCCTCAATTAGCATTAATCAACATGATTAAAAGAAACTAAATTCTTCTCTTTGTACAATATTAAGGACTTTTATTGTGACAATCAGAAAGGTCCCAACTCATAACAAGGTGTGTGAATGTTCAAAACATTAGTACAAGAGAAATAATGTGTTACTCCCTTTATTGCATTTCATAATCTTTCAACCACTGCTTTACTTTCATACAGAGTATTTAAAAACAAAGTAGTAACTTAAAAGGTTACATTTCATTACCAAATGGAAAATACAGATTTTTAAGATCCTCCTGTGTGTACTTGTTAAAATATCTCTTGACACGTGTTATTGGACACAGTCACCGACAAGCAACATTTCAGTGATGAACGTGTTTTCAGACAATGAATCTTGAATATTTTGTGCAGTGAAAGAGGACAGAGAACAGTTACACTGATCCCAGTGAAATGTCACTCAAAAGGACCTTCAGCTCATTCAACATCTACTTATATCACATCTTATTGCAAGAAATCATGATTAAGTACAAACACAAGTCACAGTCCTCGTGCTGCTTACGGAGTCATATTTTCATAAGTGTCCTGGCAACTTTGATCAGAGTCTCCTCCGTCTACTTCCTGGTCTTTAGAGCCTCTTGAGTGGGAGATCGTCTGGTAAAGGTCAGCGGCTGGTTGCTGGAGGCTCGTATACGGGTCATCTGGGTCGTCTTCAACCTACGAGAGAAGATATTCTCACTGTGATACTGACTTGTTACCATGGAAACGTCAGCTTGTCAATAAGCGGTTGGAGGTTACATGAGGGAGTTTAAAAAGGTAAAGATGATTAAAAAGGCGACTTTACTCACAGAGTCGTGAGTCTCACGTACAGATGACCGCGACCTTTTAAATTAGAAGTCATCAGAGTTAGTGCACCACAAAACACACACACACACATTTATTTTAGTCTCACCCAAGAAGTTTTCTTTTGCTGATCAACCCAAAGATGAGTCCAGCTACAGTGATAACAGTAAACTGCTGTGGTGCCTTTGAAGTCTCTTAAACATCTACTTTAACTTAACAAATTGTGTTTAAAAGAAGTGTTTTCACCACAACGTATATTTATACAGTTAAATATGTCTAATGTTGCTAAATTATTCCCAATAGGTGTATTACAGTATTAAACTCACCTGTGACGTTTTCCCCTGTAGATCAACCCAAAGATAACTGCAGTTATACAGATGACTGTTGTTGCACCGATCAGCACGTTTAGAAGCCGCGTGTGTGACGTCACGCCGCTCTCTCTCTCTTCTTCCCCCGAAACATCGTAAAGAAAAAGCTCTTTGTCAGATACATGACGGCTATTTACTCTGTAAAAAGGTAAAACGTATGAAATGGGTTTACCTTCCACGGTGATATTCAGATGGAGGGTAACGGTCTCGCCCACATGTGAACACTCACAGGTGTAGTTCCCACTGTCCACTGGTGTGAGACCAGTCAGGTGGAGAAACACGGTCTGATTCTCCATCTTAAGAGTGAACCTGGAGTCACATTCGTGCTCAAAGTCTCCTCCGTGTCGATACAGCAGACGACACTCTGCTCCAGTCCTGTTAGTTCTGATCTTACACACTATGAGCGTTATGTTCTCTGTTGCATTGCTGCAGATGGGAGTGACGTCAGGTCCTCTCCCGATGGTTTTAAATTCACTCACTGCAAACAAGTCAATTGAAGATTACAAAAACAAATTTTCCTTTTTCACAAATTGTGAGTTAAAGATTGCTATATTTTTAAAGAAAAAACACTTGATTGTATGATGCATTGTGTGTTTGTTCTTGTTACCTTCAGAGTTAAAGCAAACCGGGAGGTACAGCAGCAGAACAAAGCACAGTTTCCATCCCGACATGCTGGTCCACCTGCAACTGAAGCTGCAACTGAAGCTGCAACTGAAGCTGCAACTGAAGCTGCACGTGCACTGAAGGAAGGTGGACGCACCGTGAACCTCATACTCTACAATAAGAGGTGCGAAAAAGGAAGTGCTGCTTCGGGAGCTTCTACTTTCACACCGACACACTGTGAGACTCTCATCAGCTGTGGAGGGCCGGTATGAGAGTATGAGAGAATGAAATGTGATTCAAAAGGACCTTCAGCTCATTCAACATCTACTTAAATCACATCTTATTGCAAGAAATCATGATTAAGTACAAACACAAGTCACAGTCCTCGTGCTGCTTACGGAGTCATATTTTCATAAGTGTCCTGGCAACTTTGATCAGAGTCTCCTCCTTCTACTTCCTGGTCTTTAGAGCCTCTTGAGTGGCAGATAACCGCGATACTGCGCACCTTGACCTTTTAAATTAGAAGGCATCAGAGTTAGTGCACCATAAAACACACCCACAAAGATACAAACACACACATTCATATTAGTCTCACCCAAGTTTTCTTTTGCAGATCAAGCCAAAGATGAGTCCAGCTACAGTGATGGTTACACCGAATGAAGCACTTAGGATTGCCATGAAAGTAACACTGAAGATGAATCGCTCCACTAAAATGTCTGTAAATACAAGAAATGTTTGATGAATGACGTTGGTATTTACTCACTTTGTAGAGAAATATTATAATTTTGATATTTTGTAAGATTATATTGTCGCTAATTAAAAACACTGCTACTACTCACTAAAACACAACTTCTATGATCACAGATGTTAAATAAACTCTACTCTCTGGTCTCTGCGACACACTTCTAGTGACGTTTCCTTTTACCTCAATAACAATGTGGTATTCTCTGATAAGCAGAACTGAATCACTCAAATTAAAGGTCATTTCAGGACCTTCAGCGTCCAAACACAAGCACAACGCCAGCAGAAGAACGCAACACAACTGCGTCGGCTGGTCCATGATGGTAGAGAGCTGTCAGAAGAGCTGCAGTCTGTAAGCGACGCTTACGAAGTGCAAACAATGGCCGCAGACCACAGAACACGTCTCTCCAGCCAGTGGGCCGCTGGTGCAGAGAGGTAGGAAGGAAGTGGAATGAGCAATGAGGAGCTTTACTGACATGAGGCTACATTTGGTTCAACTTTTATGTATCTGCACAATGTGACAAAGGCCTCTTTGGCCAAACAGATGCATTGAATTACTGTGAAAGTCTCACTCACCGTGGACAGAGACGTTGATGAGATGACTGACAATTCCTCCCGCTTCACACTGATACAAACCAGAGTCGTTTATGCCGACGTTTTGGAAGATCAAAAATGACATCCCAACCAAATCTCCTAGACGTTTCCACTCTGTTTTAATGTGAGCGCTGCTGCTGATGTTGATGCGGACATTATTCTCTTGTTTCTTCCAGGAGACTGAAGGCGTTGAATCACTGCAGAATTCAACTGTGCAGTTTATCCGAAGGTCTTCTCCCAGGAAAGTTTCAAAAACCATGTTAAGGTTGACTTTAACTTCCATTTCACAACTTGTATCTTCATCTGCAAAATGAAAGCAAATAAAAACAGCAAAGGTTCATTCATCCTTATTCTACAGTTTAATGTAGCAATGTAACAATTAGGGCTTTTGGATAATTGAATGTTACAATTTATCAATTTATCCGCATACACAATTATATTGTTTAATTTGAAAAAATGAAAAGGACAAACACATAATCCCTCAAATTTCTCCCTAAATCTGTTCATTTTGAACTAAAGATTTGAAGATTTGAATAAAAAGATGAAATACTGAGTGTATTAGCGTCACAGCTGGAGCTTTACCATCTCACATTAATGCTTATTTCAGGCAAGAGAAAATCATTCAAGACTGTAAATTAAAAATAAAACTTGTTGATGCTTCTTTAAGGAATCTGAATGTGAAGCTTTTTAGGACTTTTCAAGCGAATGTTTATGCAGTAAAACAAATGAAACACACGGAAATTGACATTTAACTTTGTAATAAATGAACTGAAAGTGACCCCCACCTGATGCACAACGTCCCAAAGGGAACTTTAACCTTTGAATTAAAAAGGCAACTTTACTGCCGTAAAACTGGCAATATTAAACATGGGAGTCCTGCAGAGGAATGATACGCGACATACACAATTACTGAGGATAAAATAATAACTTACTGTCAGCTTTTAAGTCGAGAAGCATCCCTGCCAAGACGAAGGCATGCAGTACGGTCCAGCCGTGGTTGGGCTTCATGATGCCTCAGTCGCAGTCAGTCCAAGTGGGAAATGTTCTTCACATCATCATTTGGTTTATCAAACCACAGAAGTGCTGAAGGTGAAGCCACTTGGTTGCATGCTGCTTCCTCTTTCTGTTCTCTGCTCGCTCCCTTCCTACCCCGGCCTCTTCCTCCTCTAAAGCAGGGGCGGTGAGTGCGCTGCAGGGGAGAGCAGGCCTGTGTGTGCGCTTACTTCTCTAAATGTGGCAGCTCTGATGTAGTAAAACATCTCAGATTAGGAGGATCTCACAGTTTAAGGTACTCACACCAGGAAAAGAAACCCGTGCTCCCTGACATTACCTCGCCTTTCCTGTACGAGTCTCGTTTCAGTTTGTGCATCTTGACAGCGACATCCTCGCTTCTCGTCAATGTCTGTGGTTCATCCTCTTGAGCTCACTTCCTCCACCCTTCCACCATCTTCATCATCTGCGTCTCCTGTCATATTGTAGATGGCCCAAACATAGCTAATATTAATTTATGATGTGCTCATTAGCTTATGTGTTCTTCGTATAAAACCTCACTTTCTCATATATGGAAGTGTAGAGACGTAGTAAGATCCTTAACTGGAGTAAAAGTAAAGACACCTCACCATGAAAGTACTTGGCAAAATTAACTCAGATTAGGGTGTTACAGTATTATATAAGCCTTATTCACAACGTTTTGATTATTATTACTGATGCATTTAGCTGTCGTAGGCCTTTTTATATTGTACCATGACCATTTAATCTTTTCCCTTGCATTATATTTCATAAGCAAAATAAAACATATGAAGGACGAAACATATCGGAAAAGTCCCATCTGTTCTTAAATGGTACTTTATGAACTTTGTTTACACTATTAGATTCATTTTATTGTATTCTTCCCCCCTATTATTCTTACAACAGCGCCATCGTGTGGCGCAGAGTGACGTCAAAGTAGTGCGACTGCGCAATCGCACCACCTTTACGTCATGACGTGAATCTCTGCCTCTCCTACGAGCCGAAAATGGCGGAGTATCTGGCATCCATTTTCGGCACAGAGAAAGACAAGTAAGTTTTATTTCATATTTATTCGAGAGGTCATCCAAACAAATACGCTTATAGGAAGTGCGCGCGCAGCTGTGCTTCTCCATCGTCGAATGGGCTCTGTTCGTAGCCGCGGCGCTGCTGAATGCTCTCGTCAAGCTCACATTAGCAACAGGAAGCTAACTCCTAGCTAGCACATTGAATGGAACTCAGGAAGGCACCTCGGCTAGCGGTTAACCTGCTTCCGTGAGCTGTTGGCTTGTGCCAAAACGTGCCATTAGATAGCGTGTTCTACGGTGTGTTGATACATCCGTGAATATCCGACGCATCTTTGCGTGTTATTAAACGAGCCGGTGACGGTAACCGTCTCGGTTAGTCAATGAGCCCGCTCGGTAGCGTAACGTCAGCTGCTTCGCTCACGCGCATTGTGTTGTTCCGTTTCACCGGTGGAGTGCAGCAAACCGCATCCTGCGCACAATAAACAGTGAATCCGTTTGCAAACCCGTACACGGGCCTGTGTTCCGTGTGCCTTTATTGCAGTAATGTGACTGTTCGTTTGTGTGAGGCAGCTATTCTGAAATCATGAGCTTGATTAGTGGAACAGAGCGTGATCTCTGTGCGATTGTTGTCTAAAATATTCGTGAGCAACCTTTTCAGCAGTCTACGGTATCTTTTTAACAAAGAATTTTCTCTTCTCTTCTGTTCCAGGGTCAATTGTTCTTTTTATTTTAAAATCGGCGCTTGCAGACATGGAGACCGCTGCTCGCGATTGCATAACAAACCGACCTTCAGCCAGGTGAGGACCGTCAAAGAGTTCCTGTGTAAAAACAGACCAGCCACTGTCAACTTATTACAAGATATGTTGTGCAATCTTGATTAGAGGTTGATGATCGGAAGCAGCAGAAATCTAAACATTCATGTCAGTAGCCTGTCTGATCACATGCTTCTTTGCTCTTTCTTCCTGCAGACCATCTTGATTCAGAACATCTACCGTAACCCCCAGAACAGCGCACAGACGGCCGACGCTTCACGCTGTAAGTTGCACATTTGACAGCATCCCCCCGGCAACCGATGTTAGGTACTGCTTCAGCCCTGTTAGCTGGAGACCCGCTTGTGACCCTGTTATCTCCCAAGTATCCCAAACATTTAGTTATTAGCATCACGGGATACCATTCAAAAGCACAAACGCCTCCTTATGATCCTACTCTTTTGCAACCGTGTGTAGTTGAGCCTTCAGACACAAACCACAAACGGGACTCACAGGCCGACTGGTTATGTTAGAATACATAGAACTGTGTGGACTGTAAACAGATGTAGAGATGAAGCAGTGCCTTTCATACAGGTAAGTGTGACTGACTTTCCTTAGGCCCCGTGTTTAAAATATACATCTTGCGAGTTTTAAAGCAATGCGGTGCCTCTGCCGTTAACACAAGCTACATTCGTAACTTCAGCATCACATACGACGGTTGACCTTTCGAAAAGTCCTCAATCAGCGGTCCTGTGCAGACAAGAGGCTTGATTTTAAATGTAACCAGTCGCTGTGGCCTATTTATAGGACAATGAGTAATATTATTGAGTATTGTTTTGCTTTCATTTCTTGAATGTTGCGTGCATATTGTGTTCTTTTGTGCATGTGACACAATTCTGGAGAGTTTCAATTTTTTTAGGACAGCTTGAGATCATTCGGGGGCCTATTTGTATGGACCAGCATCTCTAAAGACTCATTTATACGCCAAGAAAATGTGTCCATTCTTATGAATGAGTAACTAACAGCTGTATTCTGTAGGGTGTCATTGAAGCAGTACATGCTAGTGGTAGAAAACGATGAATAAAGTTTGCAATTTCTCATAATGTATTAATTGAAAACACAATAAGCAGCAAGACAAAAGTAGGCCTCTAACTTCCTCTTTAGCTTGTTTAAAAACATGTGCAGTCACTATGTGTTTGATTTAGTTTTGGTAAAACAAACATTCTCTTTTAACCTTATTTATGCTTAACTAAACCAAAAAAAAAAAGGAATCAATCGTAATTAAGAATACACACATAAAGCACAGAACTGTTGCCCATTTTCATTCAATTATCCTAAATATTATAACTATGTGGTACAAAACTAAAAGTAGAGGGGAGGGAGCAAGTATTTCAAAATAATTAACAGTGAGCAGTGCAGGAAATAAGCTTCTCCGCCGACAATAGTATCAATAACACAGTGGCCATTTCCGGGGATTTTCACTCAGTTCATGTGATCATATAATTAAGATCCGGGACGGACAGCACCTAAAATTCTAATCAAATATTTTCCTCCTCAGCTCTTTATTTTGGTTGATTTATGTCACAGGAGTTTACGTTTTGTATTTCAGACCATTCCCCTCTTGAACATTCATAACCTTCCAAACTCTGCCCAGTCTGCTGATGGTTTACACTGTAAGTTCTCCCTTCATCTGCAGGCCCCTCCAGCACTGACTGCACTTAATTTACCGTATCACACCTCCCCACATAGATCCGGCTTAGTGTAGCAACACACCCTCTGCAGAGATCATTTCCCAGGGACAGGCCACGTTTCCCTGGCGTAACTCACTCTAAACGAGTCGCGCAGTAATGTCTTTGGTGTCGCGTCCTTCATTTTACCGATGAACTTACTCCTTCTGTGTCATTCGCGTCACACTCGACAGTGTCGCACTGACTGCGCCGTCTCTGCGTCTGATTCATTGAAGCGGGTTTCTACCAGTGCCGTCCTCGACTTGGGAACTTGTGTTGCCATGAAGTAGTGGAACAGTACAGATGGGCCCATCTGCCCATGATGTACACACAGTTACACAAACATAATTGTAAAGAAGGTGAAACATTGGAAAATCATTTAAAAGTAAAACCTTACTAACCAGGCGGGTGGGGGTGGGGGGGGGGGGGGGGGGGACCAGGCTCAATGCTGTGTTTTAATTTGCTTCTGTGAAACCGGTCGGGAGAGCGTAACATAGAACATACAGACTCTTCGCCCGTTGGCTCTATTTACAGGGTGTAATTATCAAAAACAGTTGTACCATGTTTGTTCAAAGCCACAGGGCCCATTTTCAGAACCAGTGTCGCTGTGGCGTTGCCTTGACTGTCCCTCGTTGACGTTTTGTAGGTGCCGTCAGCGATGTGGAAATGCAGGAGCACTACGACGAGTTCTTTGAGGTTAGTAACCTTTTGTCTGCTCTTGATTCTCGCTCGTCGCACAACGTGACGTGGATGCCGCGTGATCTGCCTCGATGTGGCACATGGCAGCAAAGGGTTGCCAAAAGGTATCGAGTTTGTGCTGAAGCCAGAGTGACCAGGAGCTAATATTTACACAGGAGAAACAGCTGCTTTCACACATGAGATTACCATACATTTTATTAACTTATTTCTTTTTTACAGGTTTTTACGATTCTGTAGCCTCCCTTAATATTATTCATAATGGTTTTAGTAGGTTACTTTGACGCCTGCATTTCCATTCGAATTTCCCAGAAAAGGGCACAGTTTGATCTTGTTTAATTGTTTACTTGTTTTATCTATTTAGATAATCTGACTTAATGTCTTAACTTAACCACCAAACAGTTAATAATTAAACTCTCAGTTCAGTAGAAAACAAGGTTTCATTTAAAATATGTAAAAAAGTGTTTTCTGTGAATCTCCACATGCCTGCAGGTCTTCAGTTAGTTGTTCAGTCAGGGCCAATTTCCTTCTTAACGTGTCAATAAACCCAGCACTCGGAGCCTGTTGTTGACTTTAGGTGTTGTTGTTCTGATACAGGAGGTGTTCACAGAGATGGAGGAGAAGTATGGCGAGGTGGAGGAGATGAACGTGTGCGATAACTTGGGCGACCACCTTGTCGGGAACGTCTACGTTAAGGTCGGTGATGGTTCTAAACGTATTCTCAGTAGAGGCGGAGCTAATGCAAATGAGATTGATAATGACTGGTCTGATTGACAGGCAAGTATTTAAAGAACAAAGTGTCTCGTTTGGACATAAAGCGGCGCTTTCATTACCACCATTTGTTCTGTTGCTTGAATCATTTGACGTTTACTAATTCTTGTCATTGCCGTTTGTTTCTTTATCTCTCACTCACATATCTCATGCTGTCCTTTGTTATCTTTGGTGTTCTCTCTCTGTGTAGTTCCGTCGTGAGGAGGATGCAGAGAAGGCCGTCATGGACCTGAATAATCGCTGGTTCAACGCCCAACCCATCCACGCAGAGCTCTCCCCCGTCACTGACTTCAGGGAAGCGTGCTGCCGCCAGTATGAGATGGGGTGAGTGACACCTGGTCAGCGCTGTCATGTCCTCTAATGTAGTAATATCGTTTTAATATGAAGAATTTTCTAAGAATAATTTGCTGTCCAATCACAATAGATGTGATTGTGGAAAAGCAGATGACGCCTTACAGGCTGCAAATATATTTTAAGCTTTGGACAGAATACAAAATGAGAATCTTTGTGCAGAATTGTTGGATTTTGGGGCAAGTCTATCTAACCAGCTGCATGGGCACTGTGATAATTACTACGTTTTACAGCGAGAGGGCAACGGGGGGAATAAAGATATTGTACTTGGTGGAAAGTTTAACCCTTCCCTGTTTGCCCGCAGAGAGTGCACCCGAGGGGGCTTCTGCAACTTCATGCACCTGAAGCCCATCTCGCGGGAACTACGAAGGGAGTTGTACGGCCGCCGCAAGAAAGGGTACGCAGTCCTCCGAAAGCTCCACGTTCACTTTGGATCAATGGGGATTTGTCGATTCACCTTTTTCCTCCCCCCCCCACCAGGAACGGCTCGGAGTCGCGCTCCCGGGAAAGACGCTCCCGTTCGAGGGACCGACGGCGGGAGCGCGAGAGGCCGAGAAGGTCGAGGGACCGAGAGCGCTCTGGAAGGTTCTGAATTGATCCACGACCGACCCACACGATGTCCTACCGAACCCCCCCCTCCTGACCCCGGCAGTGATAACAAACGTATTTTCTTTATTGTTAAATCGTTGACAGTGTTTTTCTTTTATTCCCTTTTTTTAAGACGAGCTTGTGTCGCTTTCTCAATAAAAACAGATTTGTAATTCTCCACTCCGCTTGTTTATGTGAACATGAGGTTATTTCTTATGGAGAGCTTCATACAAGGAAAAGTGATTATGTACATGAGTCTAACTGTATGGTCAACAACGAGTGGGAAGGGGTTTAAGCTTTTAAAAGTGTACTCTCACAAAAAAGTATCTAATTGTAATTATATATATATATAATATATAATCTGGCAGACTAGATTGGGATGGTTGAGCACCAGGTTTTACGTGATCAATCGCTACCTGTCCTGTCTTCTGTTCTGGCACAATAACCGGTACAACCGGTTGGACCGGTAATCTGGATTGTAAACTTCTCTAATTGTATGTTTCTAAAACATTGCAAACGACCATGTTTAAATGGCAACTTGTTTTGTTCCGTTACACTGTGGATGATGCAATTCTTTCCCTGCCACCTGTACCGAGTGTTCCAAGATTAGTCAGTTAAATGTCCAAATGTTTACTCATTTAAGAAAATAATAACTGGTTGTGTTTTTCGGTGAATTCTTGAACATAGAAGTTGCACTAGAAAGAACTATTTTTTTCACAAACACTAAATAATTTGCCCTGAATAAAACAAACCAAAAATAGCATTTACATGTTTGCGTACATCTCTGTATGTATGTGTAGTTTATAATTTGGCAGCAGCATTCCACACATGAGAAGCGCTCAAGATGTCACATGCGTCAAAAGGACACGCAGTCAATAAAAGGTAAACAGAAGGGACACGCAGCGTTAGGGGCGTTTCTCCGGACCCGAATCGAGAAGTCCTTTCTCTGATTGGCGCAGCGGACCAAACAGACGCCCTCGCGGCAGCCAATCAGAGAGGGCCGTTGAAGTTTGGCTGCCTCCTCCTCCTCTCGATGCACGCGTGTGTCTTTGTCGGTCAGTGTTTGCTGCACATTCTCGTACTCGCCTCCAGTGTCCGTCGTTGTCCTCGGGGATTCTGCCTCTTCTCCTGCCGGTGTTATTAAAGCATAAGGTGAGTGCGAATTAACGGCCAGGTGCAAAAAAAAGATTGAAATATATTTGAACGATGCATCAAATCGCCGTGACGCTTTGTGACCGAGAGCCTGAAATCTGATGCAACATCGAAGCTGCGCACATTACCACTTTTTCCTGCACGGTTTGTCAGCTACTTTACTACTTCTTCTTGCACTGAACTCGATATGTTCTGTTTGTGTGTTTATTCTCTGCCAATTCGCACGGTTTGGTGTTTACCATTAACGTACTGAACCGTTCACACCGTTGTGTCATTTCCTCTATTCGTTTCTTTTTTTTTAAATCAAGTCTTTTCCAATCCAATGTTCCTGTTGGTTCAACACCGGATGTTGTGTTTATGGTGTTTTTACTGCAACAGACTTTTAATGTGACCTTTTATTTGGGTCGATAAGACATCGGTATACATAAATGTTATTTATTGTTGCAAAAGTACATTTCTTGAATTTTGCCTTTTTTTAAAACCAGAATTACAGCCATATATTGATCTATCTGCCAAAATAAATGTGCTATATTCTAAGAACACCAAATGAATTCGAGATATATAAGAACCCAATTATAACCCTTTGTTTAGCTCATATATTTCCCCTTTCTGGCAGCTCTTCATCACAGCACACCTGGTTTGTGACCATGTGTCGCGTTTCCAGCTTTGTGGCTTTTACTGGCTGCATTCCTGCTGCCTACATTCTGCCCCCCCTCCCCCCATTCATGGCTGAGTGAACCTCTGTAGGCTGCTGTTGTCCAGCTGTTTGTTGCTGGCAGAGCATTTGTGTGGCCTGTTTAAAATGACTTAAATTTGACTGTGTTCGCTGCGCTGTGAGAGCAGGAGATTAGTAACGAGTAGAATGTCTGATAAAGTGAGACTGGTCCAAGGACTTTTCATTCCATCGGGTTTGACGCTGCCAAGCTGCGATCAGGTGATTTTCAGCCCGGTTGGTATTTGAGGATTTGTTTCTTGGTTTAAATGCAGCTCGTTCAACAAAATGAACTTCATCCTCTGCACGTCTTTTCTGCCATGCAAGCCTGGCCGCGTGTCCCCCCCCTCTCCCCGGAGGATCACGTTGCTCCCCCCTCGAAGCCTTGATGGCCAGCAGATACCACTGATTCTTTCCTACATTTAGCACCATAACGAGCAGGGAGACGCCTGGTGTCTGTAGAGATCTGATCCCCAGGAGTGGAGTCACACATGCTGGTTTCAGGGGCTTTAAAATGAAACGGAAGTTAAATTCAACGGGATTTTATTCACCGTTGCATTTGATGGTAGCTGCGTGTTTCAGGGCAGATTTTCTCTGCGGTGCAGAGCTGTTTGCTTAAAGAAGATGTTGTTTTTTGGCCCCGCTGTGTGCATTGTGTATTAGTGACGGTTCATCTGCTGGGGTTTTCTACCACACAACAGAGAAACCCAATGAGAGTATTAATGTGTAAAGAAAACCTCTAAATCCACAGGTTTTACCAGCTGGACTTTGGAACTTGTTTGTGTTTTTGCCTGATAAATGATTTTAAATTGTTAATCAATCACGCATGTAGTAGCAGATTCATAACCTGTCAGATTACAGAATGATCTCCAATTTAAGATGAATGTCTCACATTTAGTGACACAAGACTTTTATGGCATTTTTTACGACTGCCAGCGATCGGTAATTGAGTCAGTTTATGTTTTCGCACTGATCATGTAAGGTAGATGAACCAAACCGCAGTAAGACTTAATCTTACTTATAATCTATCGTTTTTTATACATTGAATGTATGATGCAATATTGGCAAAAGCTTGATCAGCCAGTGATGCAGGACTTTCAACTTTCAGTTCAGGTTTTTTTTTTTTTTCTTCTTCCCCCTTTCTGTTTTTTTTGACTTGACTAATACGTGCGCTGACGTTTGAAATACTAAGCAGTGAATGTGTGTGGGAGGCAGCCGAAGTGCCTGCTTAAGCATGACTAGGCTTTATTCTTTGGCGCTGGTATGACTTGGCGACAACGGAAGGAAGGAGTGGTGGTTCTGTGTTTGTTTGCCAGTTTGTGCGGCCGACGTGTGGTAACACATCGTTGAAATGTGAGCCCTGAGGCGGCACCTTGGCATTTTCTCACTTTTGCACGTACCTACAAACGATAACATAACACAAAGCTTCCCCCCCTGCTTTGTCCAGGCTGAGCCATGCCGTCAGTCCCCTCCACCAAAGAGGCCGCCGTCAAGGCCCCGGCGTGCCCCCACGCCGCCAAGCTGCTCCCCCACGGCAACGGAGAACTCAAACTCCGGGAGGGCCCCTTCCCGCCGAAGAGCGCCGACAAGCCGCCGCCGATGGCCGAAGACGAGCCGGACCTCAGCATTCAGATCAACACAAAGGGCGTCGCCGCCGAGCGCAAATGGATCCGGCCCGACCTCCCCAGTCGCTGCACGTGGAGCCTCGGGGCCTCGAAGGACGAGTCCCCCCACCCGCAAGTCGCCAGGTCGGTGTGACGCAAAGAACCCCAAAGAAACGCTGGTTGGACGTATCATCGTGCCTTCCATTGCTTTTGTTTAAACCAGTGGCTCCAGAAACAAGTGGAAGCACGCGTTACTGTCTCCGGCCTTTGCAGTGGCTCTGAATGTCTTCGTCTCTCTCCTCCTCGCAGGTCCGTCGCTCCGACCATTCTGCCGAACATCCTGCACCGGATCGGCGACACTCCGCTGGTTCGCATCAACAAGATCCCCAAAGCCTTTGGACTCAAATGCGAATTGCGTGAGTGAAGCGCGGACGCGCCGTCCCGCCGGACGGTCGGCGTCACCGTTGTTTTCTCGTCGCCGCGGTACAAACGCGCTCGCGCTGGGATCGAGATCTTGAACCGTTCACTTGGCTTTAATAACTCTTTCCGCGGTGCGTTTAGTGGCCAAGTGTGAGTACTTCAACGCCGGCGGCAGTGTGAAGGACCGGATCAGCCTGCGGATGGTGGAGGACGCAGAGCGAGCCGGGCTCCTCAAGCCGGGCGACACCATCATAGAGCCCACCTCTGGAAACACTGGTAACTACCTACACGTGTTGCTGTGGGAGGCGGGAGCGGTGTGTTATTTAGATGTACAGCCTCAGTGTGTGTGTGTGTGTGTGTGTGTGTGTGTTTCAGGTATCGGCCTGGCTCTGGCTGCAGCTGTGAAAGGGTACCGCTGCATCATTGTCATGCCCGAGAAGATGAGCATGGAGAAGGTGAGTCACTCACTCCTGCGTTCTCTCATAGTGGACTCCAGTTAGATGTAGTGAGATGTAGAAAAGATGATTGTTTTTTTTTCTTTTTCTCTAATTTCTTCCACACAGGTGGACGTCTTGAGGGGACTTGGAGCCGAGATCGTCCGCACGCCCACCAGCGCTCGCTTCGACTCCCCGGAGTCTCACGTCGGCGTCGCGTGGCGCCTCAAAAACGAGATTCCCAACTCCCACATCCTGGACCAGTACCGTAACCCGAGCAACCCACTGGCCCACTACGACACCACAGCCGAGGAGATCCTGGAGCAGTGTGACGGTACGGGCGGCTTCGGTCTTGGTGTTATTGTGTGTCGGTAGACCTTAATCAGCCGAGTAAACCTGAATTTGCTCTTTGCTCCGCCCCCTCAAAGGGAAACTGGACATGCTGGTGGCGGGAGCGGGGACGGGGGGGACCATCACAGGCGTCGCCCGCAAGCTGAAGGAAAGATGCCCCAACATCAAAGTAGGTCGTGTCCGCACGGAGGCCTCTCGCCTCACCATTCCGACCGCCCGTTGAGCTCCTCGCCGTCTAACCCGGGGTCCGTGCTGCCCGCAGATAGTTGCCGTTGACCCAGAAGGCTCCATCCTGGCGGAGCCCGAGGAGCTTAACAAGACGAATAAGACGCAGTACGAGGTGGAGGGCATCGGGTACGACTTCATCCCCACCGTGCTCGACCGCTCGGTGAGTCCCGGCAGCCTTTTCCGCTCGTCCTCTCTCCCTTTTTTTTTTTTTCCATACCGGCTCACAACGTCACGTTTCTCCTGCGTTCCAGGTCGTGGACAGCTGGTACAAGTCGGATGACGAGGAGTCCTTCAACATGTCTCGCATGCTGATGCGAGAGGAGGGCCTGCTGTGCGGTAAGCGATCAGGCTCGGCACTAACGCCGGCGAGGTGAAGAGGTCAGCCCTCCTCACGGCCTCTCCTCTGTGACAGGTGGCAGCTCCGGGACGGCCATGGCGGCCGCAGTAAACGCCGCCAAAGAGCTGAAGGAGGGCCAGCGCTGCGTGGTCATCCTGCCGGACTCCGTCCGCAACTACATGTGAGAGTCGTCCCCTGGTGTCGTATAACTGCCCAGTCCGTTTCTGCCATCCCTGAGGGTTTGACCTAATGCACATGCAGAAATGTGATCCGCTGGTTGGGGTTGGACCAGGTCATGCAGGTTCATGGTGCTCGTAACCAGGGAGCCTTTTCCAACAGAGACCAACAAGACACGCCTTTAATGGTTGCTGTCCAATCGATTGGTGCTGAAAAGCAGCGTGAATTCAAAATACAATCTGATGACAATAATTATTTAGCAACTTCTAGCTCCCTTCAAGGTTGTAGAGATCCTGGGGAAAGACTTAAATAGTGTACAGTCTTATAATTAGGGTCACTGTTGCACAAATGGCACAGGAATGCAGCCATTTAGAGGAGCCTTTGGATCTGTTTTGTGGAAACGACTAAAAAGCTAAATGATTTTTTTTTTTGTCCCCTCCTTAGGTCCAAGTTCCTGAGTGATAAGTGGATGCTCCAGAAGGGCTTCCTGAGTGAGGAGGACCTCATGGTGAAGAAACCATGGTGTGTGTGTGTGTGTGTTTTACTGCAGGGTTTACTCTCTTTTGTGGCGTCGTGAAAGACCGTCTCACATTACTGTGTTCATCAGGTGGTGGAACCTGAAGCTGCAGGCGTTGAACCTCTCCGCCCCCCTCACCGTGCTGCCCACCGTCAATTGTCAGAGGACCATCAAAATCCTGAAGGAGAAGGGCTTCGACCAGGCGCCCGTGGTGGATGAGGCTGGGTGAGGGTCCTGAAACACAAACCAACCAACTATCCCTATAAATTTCTAGACGTTTTGTGTTTTATTGTTGTGCCGTGTGTGTCTTTGTGCAGGTTAATCCTGGGCATGGTGACTTTAGGGAACATGTTGGCCTGTATTCTAGCTGGGAAGATCAAGGTGTCGGACCCCGTCAGCAAAGTGCTCTACAAGCAGTTCAAACAGGTCAGACGCGAACGTAAACAGCGCTGTTTGTGATGCTCTCGGGATGCTTCCCAAACGACTCCAAGGATGAAATTGAAGAGTAAATTTTTCATTTTCGTTGGCCCGACTGCAGACGCCAATGAGACAAATCAGTTTAGGATTTTGTCCAAAACCGATGTTAAAACTAGATTCCTGTCATTTCATTCCGGCAAACCACCAACTGTAGAAGGCGAAATTGAATAAATATAATAATAATTATTTTTTTATTTATTGTCCTCGTTAATTCTTTTTTTCTTCCTTTTTAGATTCGTCTGACTGATCATTTGGGAAAGTTATCCCGCATTCTGGAGACTGACCACTTTGCGCTGGTGGTACATGAACAGATCCAATGTAAGTACATTTTCACAGATCCGCGGGTTCTTGCCCGATGTCACCTGGGATTGACTCCAGGCCGCTTGCGCCCCTCTAAGCATAAGCGGTGTAGAAGATGACTGACGTATACACAAATGCTCTTATTTCCCTGAGCTCTCGGTCCATCTGTCTCC
This sequence comes from Gasterosteus aculeatus, assembly GCF_964276395.1. Taxonomy (NCBI): domain Eukaryota; kingdom Metazoa; phylum Chordata; class Actinopteri; order Perciformes; family Gasterosteidae; genus Gasterosteus; species Gasterosteus aculeatus. The sequence goes on along the minus strand of NC_135688.1, from coordinate 26,987,553 downwards.
AGCCCTAAAATCTGATCAACTAAATGCGTGTGCAAAATGTTTGCATTTGGCTCCACCTAGTGGTGGTGTGGGAAAACGCACTGTAGCAGAAAGCAGTGCAAAGCATCTGATTAGTGGTTAAAGGGTGAAATAAGAAAAATAATTTTACTTTCTCAATCTGCAGGATTTAGACCCATTTCATATTTTCAGCTGCTGTAATTTGTAGATAAAATCTGCACAAAAACCGACCTTTACATATTGTGAAATGGCTTCTACTGTATTATGAGCCCAATCCTCCAAGCAGCGTCACTCCTCATCTTCACCACTCTCCCTGTTCTTTTATCAGACTTGACGGACGGCTCTCCGTGTCTAAAGCAGATGGTTTTCGGGGTGGTGACGGCCGTCGACCTGCTCAACTTTGTCACGGGGCGGGAAAGGAGGGAGCGATCGATGTCGGAGTCCACCGACGAGCTGAACTAAACTGATCCAAAGAACGTTTCTCTCACTTACATAACAAACACAATAACCACTGGTTAGATGTGTCTCAAACATGGCACATCATTCATTTTGAGGGTTTTTGATTGAGGTTGCTTATTCAGCAAAAGAAAATCAGATTCATTTTGTATTTTTTGCGGGGTTACTTATAGTTTTAAACGTTTGATTATTACTTCTTATAGGTTGTCGTAGCGTTCACAGCGAATGTTTTAAAGTTTGTAACTTGTAGAACATTTTTGGTTTTCTGTCTAAAATGAAGGCATCTGTGTTGCTGATTTTATTTGTTTGAATAATATTTGCTTTGGCCTTTTGTATCAATCAAACATCAAATATAGTACAGAATAGTACAAAATCTATACTCATTTCATTCATAAAGAATAGACAAGTAGATTGCTGCTGTACATGCACACATTATATTTCCAGTGCTGCTCATGATGTCTTGCGCTTTTCATTCGTGTTACATAAACAGTAAGACATGCCGACCGGTAATCAACATTTCGTTAAACACATAGTTTTCTGTCCCTTTCCTTTTGCCACAGCGACTGACTGACTGTTAATTTAAAGTTGCCTTGACTATAGTTTAATCAAAACTGTCTGAAATGTTTTGTATTGCATACTTTTTGCCTCAGTGATTGTGTATGATTCAAATAAACTTTAAATGAATTATTTGACTGCTTTTCAGACGTCTTTCTTTTTTGTTAGAAATTGCGCAAAGGGAATTAATTGACTTGATTTGGGACGTTTTTTCCCCCACCACTGTGATAGAGATACTCTGCTTTTTGATTTGTTGTTTTAAATATATGATTATATATATATAACACAACGGAACGCGTCTAACGGGATCGTTTATGAGTTTTTCCTAGTTTGTACTTGGAGGATATTAAAAGTCGTTAGCACGCAGTGTTTGTGTAGGCCATGTGGTTTGTGGCGCATACGATAGTCTCCCCGTAGTACCGTGTTGACGGGGCTTAATTTCGGGCTATCTGTCTTAATTGCGGAGCGCAGACTCCGCCCCGGCGAGCTCGTCTCCGGTGGCTGCTGGACTTGTAAACGAGCGAGACCTCTTCCGCTGGCCTCGTCCAATCAGCGCTGTCAATGCCCCTGCGATGTATGTGTTGTGTGGTGGCTGTTACGAGCGAGCCTAGACAGGCAGTATGGCGGAGGAGAGAAGTGTGTACGACTTGGAGGGGCTCGAAAAACAACTGGAGAGTTTGTTGAGCCGTTACCCAAGTGACGAAATACGAGCCGACGGTAAACCGTTCTGCTCCGAATTTCGCAAGGTAAGGCCCCGCAGCCGAAGTTGGTGACAGGCTTGTTTGCCGAAGATAAGAGCAGATATGTTAGCCGACTCCCCTCCCCCAGAACTGGCCGCTAACACGGCTAGCATTAGCGGCTGAGGCTCGTTAGCATGTTCGCCAACGGGTCGCAGTCGCATTAAAAGCAAATCTAAAGCCGCGACGGCATTTAAACAGTATGCGTGGTCACCCAGCCTTGGATACGGTTGGCATAGTCGAAGCGTCAGAGTCAGTAAAGCACTCACATTTTGACAGCGTTCGTTCACTTCACCGCTAACAGGCTAACTATGCTAACCGATAGAGCCGCTAAGTTATAGCTTAATGCGCCGAATGTTTACTAAACTACCGACGGGACAACTTTCATGTACGTCTGTATCACGCTTTGCGGGCATTTGTTTGGTTTAGCTGCCGTTAGCTTACCTCCCACTTCAGGTTGTTGTGTAACAAACGTTAGCAGCATGCAACATTAAACGTTTAGAATAAAGCCCAATACGTCCTAACCAAATAGTAATGCAGCTTCCCGGTGTAACGTTATGACATGGTTATAACGCAACTCCTGCTATCACAATCTGTCCTCACACTCAGCTGCTCAGAAAATGCTTCGAACAAGTCAGTACTTCTCACGTAGGAGTTAAATGTCAGTTGTCTGGCATTTTGGTAAATCGTACACTGGTAATGAAGAGATGTATGAATTGAGAAAGCTATACTATATATAGTTATATCAGCTAATGGCATGCCAAACCCCATATTTGATATTTAGCTCGGTATGAAAACCCAGTTTGCATAGCAGGCACCAAGTCTTTCATTGGCATTTTCAATAAAAGATAAATACAATGCTTTGTGGCTCACTGAAGTTGAATTCATCACTTTTACAGATAATAGACAATATCTCGAGTGCAGAATTGTTGACACACGGGTTCCTTGAGGTGCTCAAGAGATGCCGTGGATATCCACTATCAGAGGGCAACATACCATATTGCGTTTCAGTGATTTGCTATGTCACTAGTAGATGTTGTGTACAGGAGCAGCCTGATGTCCTGTTGTAGTTACACTCTAGTCAAAGTGTGTTTAAATGGAAAGATGTAGACATAAAGGGGTCAAAACCTCAGCCGGCCCAGGTGTCACATCGTACAATGACTACTTTGTTTAAGCAGTATGACAAAAGTTTTTTTGTTCAGACTCTCATTGTTCTTATGAATTAGCTGCTGTGGGTGTAACATGTTACCTACGTGGTTGTAAGGGCCTATGGTTTTAAAACTACATTCCAAATCCCAAAGATATTGTCTTGATAATGGTAAATTGGCATATTGGAAAAGCTGGAAACTGTACCCTTTATCATCTTCCCTTGACACTTGGACAATTTCTTTGCTATTGACAACACTGCATAGGCTGAGTCGCGATCCTGTTACATCACTAATGTACCTACAAATGCAGTTAAAACCTCCAATATCACTGCAGACTTTGTGTTAATTGTCCTTGCATCCTTGTCTCTGTTTTGTCTTCCCGCCGTGCAGCTGGTGGAGGAGTACGCCTCTCGTTGGCAGGTGCCGCTGCCTCAGCTCAGGATCCTTGAGATAGCTCTCCGCTACTTCGCCCGAGCGTCCCCCTTCTTCACGTCAAACTGTGACCATGTGATTCACACGCTCAGTAGTCTGGCCTTGTAAGTTCACAGACTGAAGTAATTGCCTCAGCCATTACTTTCTGCTTCTTTGTCGTCACATAATGTGGCACCAGCGATGATCATGTAAAGAATGATGGGACTGCACCTCTTAAGATAACTGAAATCACATTAGGGGCACGTTGTGCTAACCACAGAGCCGTCATAGCAGGCCTTTATTATTATCGTCGCTGTATCTCTTATAAAGTCCATAAAAAAATTCAATGAGCGCAAAGTTTTATTGAGTCAAAATGACTTCTTTGTAACCACACTGGCCGTGGCTCTGTCTATGCAGCTGGTTAACCTCCATGCTAATCCGGCGATGTATGTGAGTGTAGTTTGCGTCAATAATTATACCATTAAATAATGTCTGCTTTATTTCGTAATGCACATAATAGCTTCTCCATTAATGGGATATTTACAATATTTTACTTTTGACTTACTCATCATTCATGCTGGCTCTAATTTAACAAGTAGCCATAGCTACACGCTAGTTAGCAGGGGAGGAGCGTTGACAGGGAAATTGTTAAGTGTTCAAGTTCATATATATATATATATATATATAATCTTTCTTTCATTCTTATGTGTGAAACCATCTCACTTTGAGATTCCCTTCCGAAAGAACTGGAAGTATATTGTTGTTCCTGCTCTGCTCGGTTAACTTGTGGATGGATGAAACCTTCTATTGTCCCTAATGGAACTGGCCTTGCACAATGTGCCCTTGGAAAAGCACACATACAACATCAGACATTACATTACACCCCCCCTGAAAAACACATTGATAATACACTTTTGTTTTTCTCAAACAATGAAGCTATGAAATAATCAGGGTAAAAGGGTTCAAAGACTTCATTTTGAACACAAAAATAAGAATATTGAAATATACAATATGTCAAATCTTGGTTTTTATATCATCGTCAGCCATCTCTGTAATATTATTGCATATTTGGGGACTGTGGATGCAAACGTTTGTGGAGTTTAACGTTTTCTTGAGTAAGCTGTCAGTAGATTGACATTAACAATTTTCATCTCTTCACAGGAGTGTTTTTGAGTTGCTGCTGTTCTTTGAGCAGAAGGACTTCAATCAGGAGCCACTGAATCACTTTTCTGTTACATTCCAGGTGAGCATGATGTGCAGATCTTCTTCTCAACAGAGCAGTGTCGCTCTCTCAATATATTTATGAAATGCCAGTACTTTATGAAGCCGTTTGTCCGTTGTCTTTCAGGAATGCCACTCGGTGCTTGCGAGGCATCAGAATGTTCACTTGCTTCAGGTGGAGCGTCTGGTTCGTGGAGGTGGGCCTTGGGCCGGCGCAGCCTTACACGCAATGCTCACTGAGTCCAGTTTACCTCAGAGTGAAGGTAGGTGACATGCTGCGATACTTGGTAGTAGTAACACTGATTTTCAAAGAGTTTGTTGCTGAATTGCTACTCTAAAGTGAAGTAGAACTAAAAACCTTTACTTCAAAATAGTTTGATGCTCGTTTCTAAAGCAGTATCCACGCAAACGAAAGTCTCCCTCTCTGTCTCTCTCCGGTGGCTCTTTGGCGGTACCTCAGCTGACGGGTGCATCGTCTCTGAGCCGCCTGTGTTCCTTGAGCTGCGGGTGCGCTACCTCTTATCCTGCGAGCGGGTCGGGGAGGCCGCGGCCCTGGCTAGGTGCTGCGCTCGGCATCCCGCGGCAGGACAACACTTGTTCTTTCTCCAGGTCTACCTCACGTGGCTTTTCAAGACCTCACAGCACGACCGCCTTCACAAAGAGGTGGGTGGAGCTGCTGCTCTGTGCGGATGAGCAGCGCGTCTTTCGGGGGAAATCGCGCCAGTTATTGCTTCAGTCGGTTGTAGCTGTTGCTTGGCTACCACGAAACGGTGTATGAGAGCTATCTGTCCTCTGTTTTCCAGGTGGCTGAATTGAATGGTAAAGATGCAATTCATATCATCTGTAGTTTAGAGTGTGAGGAAAAGGATGAGTTGCTTCTCGCCCTCAGCAGAGCCTTCCTCTCCCAGCAGCTGCGCAGGGGAGACATGTGCTATTTGTGGTAAGTGAACTTAAATCCGATGCTGATGTAATGTGTCAATTTATTACACACACACACAGGCCTCCCCATTTATGAATGCATAAAAAGCATCTTACTCCTTCCTCTGCAGTGATCTTGTCTTCATATGGAGTAAACTTCACAGTCGGTTAAATACTTCCAAGCAAGCTCTTCTTGAGGAGAGTAATCAGCTGATCGTGTCTGCCACCAATGTCAACTCAATCTTCCCATTCATCAGAGCCATACTGCAAGAGGTGAGACATTTGAACTGCTTTGTATGTATTTTGTTATTTGCAAGGATTTTGATCTTCGATCTTTTGTTTTTCCCTGCCCAGCTTGGGGAAGATGGAATCCAGTTCTGCGTTGAGCTTTGTGCTAATGCCCTGGGGTCTTGCCTTCCCTGCGACGTCATCACCAAGTCCCTAATCTACAAAACCATCGCCGTCCTGCTCCCCAATGACCTGGAGGTTTCCCGGGCGTGCGCCCTTCTGATCTTCTTCCTCGAACGCTCCGTTGAGGCCTACAAGTTGTTGTACCTTCTTTACATGCATCCTGATCAGGAGTACCAGGTGGAGTACAGCCCCATCCGGAATCACGTTCGCTTCGAAACCCTGCAGGTAGAGCACCTTTTAAACAAATCGTGACATTGAAAAGACGTATACTGTCAGCTAAGACGAGCATTGTTCCCAATCGTTGATCCATATTTTGCCACCGAGACCTTCTCTTTTCTGTCTCTCCTCAGGTCTTGAAGAAGGACCTGTATTTTGACCCCGAGTTTTGGAACCTCACTGCTTTGCGGAGCAACTGTTTGAAGCTGATGAGCGACAAGGTGGTTGGTGGTGCCCTCGAGGAGATCATGGAGAACAAATGGATCCTGAGCTACTGCGCCAAAGAACCTGCCTCCCGATCAAGCAAATCAACATGCTGCAAAGGAAGTAAGGGGGCAGCAGCTAAAAAACGGCGCCACAAAGAGGACGGACGTCATGACGTTGACACTGCATCCAAGGGATTAAAGGTGGGCCCAGGAAAAGCCCGGCTACATGTTGGCCACAGCATACAGAAGAAAGGCAGCCAGAGGTCATTATCCTCTGCACCTTTGAGGCGTTCATTTTGGCAGCTTGACAGACTAAAGGACAATGTACCTGTCGGGTATGGAGAACTTCGACGCACTACGAGACTCTCTGAGAAGAACCCACCGAAACGGAGGATTAGACAACCCAAGTGGCTTCTTGAAGACTCAGGAAATCCTGGAGAGAACGAAGGCGTTCCAAAGACCAAAAAGCAAATGAGACATCAAAAGCACCACGGATCCAATGTGGTGAAGAGGTCCGAAACTGTTGATTTCAAGAACAATGACAAACACAAACCTCCAGTAAACTCTCATTTAACGGCAAGAGAAAACAGCAGCAAGCCCCAGAAGGGGTTTTCATCCTCCCTTCCGCAAGTAGTCCTTGAGCTCTCGCTGCCAGACAACGAGCTGATGGGAACCTTCAATGAGGACACTTGCAACAGACAGAGAGGTTTCCCTCAAGTGCTTCTCTACCGACCGACACTAAAGGTTCCTGCCACGTCCGAACCGGCAAAGACTGTGCACCGCAAAGAGGTGATTCTGAGAGCGCGGGACGCCGCCATGTTCGCACAGCAGTTGCACTGTTACGCTCGGCGCCAGAAAGGGAAAGGCGTTAAGCCCAATATTCAAGGCTCGGTTTCAACCATCACGCGCTCCTCGGTGCTAGGAAGTCCTCCAAAAGAGCCGGAGAGAGAGCTCTGCGATAAACCTGCCGCTGACAATGAAGGGGGAATAATTGCGCTTCACACGGCAGAAGCAGCCAGAATCACACAATCCCCGGGACTTGAAAAAGCCCTTGAAACTCGAACCACAAAAGCCGTCTCACAGAGGACACTTTCAGAAAGGGAGCTCTCTGAGAAGCTCGCCGCTGAGGTGAGAGTCGCCGACGCGTCGGAGACACCAGCAGCAGCTGAAACGACAGAAGCCCAGATGTTGGATAAGGTCCTGCGAGCTCCAACCGTGGCGTCAGCGAGCGAGCTCTGTGACGAGTCTGCCGTCGAGATGAGAGTCACTATTGCCTCAACAGCGCCGAAAGTGGCTCCGTCATCAGATTTAGATCAGGTCTCCAGAGCCGTTAAAGCTGCTTCAAAAAGCACAACTTCAGCTGAGGTTTTCCAATCTTCACCTCTGACCAACAATCAGATGGTGGTTCTTGATAAAATCCCTTCCAGTTCAAGAACGGAAGCTGCCGAGGCCAGGCCTTCACCGTCTCCAGATGATCCTGGAGATGAGAGACGAGAACTCAAGTCTCTAACTGGCAAAAGTCCCGTTGCAAAAGCTGACGGCCCAGAGGTGCTCGCCGCTGTCTGCGGCAGCCAGTCTGCCGTGGACACGACAGATGTCTTGCCCAAATTGCCAAAAGGACGCGTGCCTTGTGAAAACGAAAGTGGAGGAACTACGGGAACTACTTCTCCAGATCGGGACAGTATGAATGACCTTTCCGCTCTGACATTAGTAACAGAAATGGTAACTGAACTCACCCCTGGGGCACTTGCTCGAGATGTGGAGAGTCGCAAACAGCCATCTCCCGGGGACGGCACGTCCAAGCAGCCGACACCTGGAAGTAAATCCAGCGCTCCTCACACAAGAACTACCTCCACCTGCTCTGTAGTGGGTGATGCGCAAGGGAAGGGAACCCAGGATTTTGATCCAGAAACCATAGAGGACAGCGACCTCCCAGAATCTGAGGAATCCAAGTTGGAATTCTCCTGCACCTTCTGCAACAAGGTCTTCAAAGGAAGTCGTGTGGTAGAACATGCTATGTTCCATTATCGCAAGGACGAGTGCATGTTCTGTGGGACCATGTTCAAAGATGATCTTCTGGCCATGATGCATCTGTCTGACCACATTGAGAAGCTGAAGAGGATTAAAGAGGCAGATGGTAACAATGTGCCTGAGACCAAAGATCCTTCTGCCAAAGCCAAGACCACAAACGCGTCTTTCAGGCGCCGTAGTAGCAGGAGAACGAGGAGATCTGCAGACTGTCCTAAATCAACGAGCCTCCCACATTCAACCCCGTCGGGGTCCAGACAGTTGAGATCATCAGTCAGTCCAACGTCCGCAAATGAAAGAAAGGAAACCCCTTCGAGACTCCTTCGTTGTAAAACTCTAAAGGTAAACGGGCATATTGGGAAGAAGACCGACCGCGATGGACCACAAAGGCAAAAACCGCCCGTTACACAGCAGGACATTTCTCGCAAAAGATTGCAAGGAAACCGACACACAGGCAAGGATTCCTCGCCGGACAAACACAGTGAGCGGGCTGTTGAGGGGCAACGTGCGGAGGCTCAAGAGAAGGTTTGCTGTCCCGTGGAGGGTTGCGACTGGTCCACCGACCTGTCGAAACGATGTGCACTCCTTTACCACGCGCTCGACGATCACTACGGGGAGGTGGGGCCTTTAAAAGTGGCGTTCCGCATAGAAAACGGCAAATGCAGTAATTGCAAGAGGGTCATGTGGAGTTTTGAACATTTCCAGCACCACGTCGAAAGGCACAGACTCTCTCCTCGGCATCCTTGCCTGCATCGGGAGTGCACTTCCAGGTTCAAGACCGGATTCGAAATGAGACGCCACGCCAGGACGCACAATCCGCTGCAGGCAGTGTGCTGCGCCCCCGGATGTTCTCAACTATTCATCTGTCTCTGGGCGCTGAACCTTCACGAAAAAGAGCACTATTCCTCCAAACCCACCAAACCAGACACGGATGCAAACAAACAAACGGGCCACAAACCGCGCAACGCGCCGTCTGGTAAGAGCCGCTCTGATCAACGGCCGAAAGCCCCACTTGCCGCCGTTACCGTTGATAATCCGGAGACTGAGATCGCCCCCTGTAAATTAAGAGGAGAGCCTACAGAAAAGCATGCTCCTCTTCCCACCGCTGTGAAAGAGGAGTCGAAGGAGCGAAATGAGACCAAGGATTTGCATGTGTTGAAGAATCTTTCTAACAAGGACACCTCCTCACCGCCCGCCAGCCCTAATCTGAGATTACGGCAAACGTTGAGAAAGGTGACGAGTAAAACCAGAAGTCCCAAAGTCATTTCATCGTCGGGTCAGATCAGAGACGACGCAGAAGATCCCAAAAGAAGAGGCCGTCCTCCCAAGTCGAAGGAAGCTGTGCATGATGAAAATACTACTGCTGGTCCCACCGATCAAAGTGTCCCAGGGAACGCTGCGCCGATTGCCGACCTTCCAGCAGAGAGCCCAAACGCGAGCAACGAGTCGAAAGAGCAGGTCAAAGAGGTGGTCGACCCTACGGAAGCGTCCGTTAACAAATCAGAGTCTAGATCAACGAACAAGCTGATGAACAACAATCCCGTTAAACAAAAGGAAAAGGAACACGATCCGCCCGCGGCGAGCTGCACAAAGACGGCAACCCGTTTAGATCAGTCAGTCAGCACCACCTCCGCTGACAAAAGGCTCCAGTCAACTGCTGAGAATCTACATAGAGTGAAGAAACGCTCCGCTCCGAAGGAAAGTAGAACTGCGTCTTCAAAGAAGCACAAGGCTACGAACAGCGAAGCCAACATAAAGCTGGTCAAGAAGGAACCAGAGGGGGAAGAAGAGGCAGAAAACAAAGACTCGACACAGAGCGGCTGCGGTAACTTTGTGCCTTCGGTCCCACCGAACAGTGTAAGTGAGCGAACTGCACCTCCCAAAACACAGGAGGCGCCGGTGGAGAAACCCAAAAATTCCATCAGGAAAGCGGAAGGAAAGAAAGAAAAGAGGACCCACAGCGCTTCTTCAGACTCGGACCAGATGAAAAAGAAGCACAAGGGCGTGAACGAAGAGGACAACATAACACTAAAGGGAAGACGGGCCGATGCCAGCAAATCGTCCGCTTTGAAAAAGAAAGTCCGGTCTAAATCTGCGGTGCGGCAGGCAGGGGCGAAGGCAGCAACGGACGCGTCCCCGTCCAGCGGCGCGGCCAGCGGCCTGAGCGACGCCACTTCTCCACCCGCGGAACAGAGCGCGCAGCAGGGGACGAAAAAGGACAAATCCAAGAAGCCGCACATCCCCAAAAACCCGGACCGCAAGGAAGCCGACGAGAAGCGCGGCGACGCGCAGGTCGCTGAGGGGCAAGCGGAGCCCCCCCCCGTGGTGGAGGAGGGGACGACGCCTCCGGCCGCCATCGGCAGTGACCCCGTCGCCCAGGAGGACCCCAAGTACGCCGCGCTGAGGGAGGCTCTGGCGGGCTACAGCAGCCGGCCGCACGGCAGGCCGCCGCCCACCGCCTACCTGGACGAGAAGTACATCACCATGCCCAAGCGGAGGAAGGACCAGCAGCCCGCCCCCTCGTCCCAGCGGAGCCCGCCCCCCCGGCAGAGCGCCGCGGCGGGGAGGCAGCGGTGCACCAACTGCTTTGCGAGGTTCGACGGCGCCGAGGATCTGCAGCGGCACGTCACGCTGCAGAAGTGCTCCAGCCTCTTCGGCTTCGAGTCCGACGACGAGGGTGAGCGCTCGACGCCGATCTTCTGTGTCCTTGAACTCCCACGTTTAATAATCCACACACTTGTGCTTACGTTTTATTGCGTACTCTTGTGTCATTGTTTTATTTTTTTCCCCCTTCTTCCCGTTGCAGGTAACAGTTAAACGCGTTTGGTGGGGATTATGGGGAATTGGCGTTTTGGACGCGGCACAAGCCGACCGCCATCGACGGATCGGCGCTCTCTGGACGACGCGTTCACCTCTGCAGACCTGAGACCTGAAGAGGAGCCACTGGATCCCAGTCTGAGCAGCCGGCACTGAAACGCCGTGCTGCTGTTTGCAGCCGCTTCACCCGGTATGGAGATTAGGAATCGTGGCTTAAAACTCTTTGCTCTTGAAAGCTGTGAAGTAATGTTAAAAAAGAAAAATGACGAAGCCACTCCCGCTGTCACTAGGATACATGTTTTCCACATCAGTAAGCCATAAAATGCCATTGTTTGCTTTTTGCACTCTTCTAAGATTTCTCCCTTTCTTTCTGCTCAAACTCAGTGATGGAGGTTGTACCGCGATTTGAGTACCTAAAAGTCGTGCTGTTTCAACATCTCATGTGGCATAGAATTCTCTTAACTTTGAAAAGTTGCTGTATTGGAATCTTCTTTGGGGAAATGTTATGTAAAATTCTTGTTTAAATACTAATTGTATTCCTTATATCCCTATGGGCTTTTATTAGGTCTGTGCGTGTCCTCGCCCCAAACTAACCAGTAGGGGGCACTGTGCACTAATCTCTCTGTTAACATTACATTCTTTACAAAGCTGCTTCACTGTGTTTATCACTGGAGGGACTTCTCTCCCAGTTGCATCCACCAGGCTGTGTTTCTTTTAGCAATAACTACATTTTTTGCCAGATTCTGACGAGATCATTTTTCAGTTTATGATTGTCTGACATTCTGGCTCGTGTCATATTTTCTTACTTTAACATCAATTTCACGACTCAAATGTGTAAGACCTTTAGGAACATTGTCATTTTTCTTTGAAAGAGAAAGTAATAAAACACCTTAGTTTTAAAGTGTTACCGTGAGGTCGCAGGTGATTATTTATTTAACTTTTATTTTTTATCTTTTGTAAATATTTGAAGAGTTTCAAACGCGTATTATATAAGATGGGTGTGGGGGTTTATACTTTGTTCTTGAAGTAAAAAATAAAACTTATTTCAAATGACATCGTATCGGCTGGACTACAGTGTGTTTTTCATCGGTGGACCGACCGAGTTTGTCCCAAAAGGAAGAAGCGCATCGCTGAATAAGGAGAATATGAACCCTGCAGAGTTCAATCCGTTGCTCTGTTCACGCTCGGCGTGCTCAAACCTTCAGCTCACGATGCAGCCAACTGACGTGGCAGGAAGACGGCCTCCTTGTTTACCATCAGGGTCCATGTTGTTTACTGTGGAAGACGCAGACAGACAAGAGGAGCCAACGGGACCACAGGAGCAGTCGGGTTCCTCCCCACAGGTGTGCTACATTTCTTTACACGATGTATTATTATTATAGAAATTATATTTGTGAGGGGAAAACTTGTCATGGTGATTAAAATTGACAGAAAACAAATTATGGAAAGGAAAAAAAAAGAGACATTGTTCCTTTTACATGACGAAGTTTAATTTATGGGCAATAAAATACACAAATGCTCAGCTGGATACATTCAGGGGTTTGGCTGCTGCAGCCTGGTCTGGTTTGACTGTAGCGCGATGATTGTTGGACTCTAGTTGTAAAGTCACGTTGTTCTCTGAAGAAACGTTCAGCGTGTCAGCGGCATCCCATAATCATCACTTGTAGCCACTGTTAGGTAGTGTTCATTCAATTGAAGAACTATGAAATTTTACTATTTAAAAGAATATCTAAACCTGTTAGATACTTTTTATTTCTCACAAGTTGTTGGCGACTCTTAAAAAATCATATTTAACATAATAAGTACAACATATCAGTCTGACAAAGAATTTAATCAATACTTCATGACTAATTTAAATATTGAACAGCCAAAAAGCAAATTTGCTCTTCAGCCCTAAAACAAAATCTCAAAAAGAATCTCTACACTGAAATAAATCTTCAACATCTTTTTTTATCCCTAAAATCATTGCAGGGTTTTTAACGCTGTATGCGCAGGATAAAATTGATCTTGCAGTGCAAGCGAAATAGCAACTAAAAACACCAAATTGGCAATAATCCAAGAAAAAAAACTCGAACAAAGATATGTAAATATTTTCATTGCAAAATAATATATAGCATAGTATTGAGTATTGATAGGGACTTAAATACGGTATTTTACAACTCCACGTGATACGCTCTTCAAAATATCACTTAAATATGAAAAACATTTAAATATTTACAAATAATATTACTCAGTGTGTAGTGTTAAATTACTAGCTGTGATCGGAGTCATCCACGCGTGAGCGCGGCGAGTAGAAACTGGAGGATATAAGAGCGTTTAATTAAAGACTGACTGGCATCTTCTCTCTGAAGAAGTGAGGAAGCTGAAGTACGTGAAAAGATTTTCTTCTCAGCAGCCTGAAGAGAAAAAAACAAGCAGCCTCGCTCCATTCCTTTGTTAAAATGAAGATCTGCTGTTTGAATGCATCACCCCGGGCACGAAGCATTACGATCTCAAAAAAAAAAAAATGCATCCTTCAACCCCTCAAACATGTCCTGCCTCCGACTGCCAAAGTGCCTCGAGCTTAATTCATCTTTAAAACTAAGAAGTATTGGAGTCTGGCCTGTCATTATCTGACTCCACTTTCCATTTGCCGCAGTGCTGCGCTGTGTCTCTGCGGCGTGCCGGTGGTTGAGCCTCCTGCTGGGACACGTTGCGGCCCGCAGGAAGGATGGGGCGGCGGAGGGGGGTGGGGGGATTAGCGCCGGCTCGGCGTCCGATTGGTCCGCTCTGGCCGCCCTGCTCTACGGTAGGCGTGATCGGCGTCCTAAGGGTCAGATACACCTCGTCGCCTCTGGTCGAGGGGTCACTCGGCTTTCAAGAGTTCAACCTGCATGCGGGGATGTGATGGGGGGGGGGGGGGGGGGGGGGAGTTGTCTGCTTTTGGTTTTTCTCACCTTGAGGCCACCCGTCGACATTTTTGAGTGTCAGAGCACAGACGGCGTAACACTCCCCTAAGTGCTGCTGTTGTAATCCAGTACATACACGCGCAGCTCCACCCACCCGGGAGGCCCTCCCTCCTCCATCTCCGCTTTCTCTTCAGACCAAAAAAAGACGTTTGGCTCTGCGTCGCCGCCCGCGGCCCTGCTCCTTCTGCCGGCCTCGGTGGCTTAGTTCCAGTTGGGCGTCATGTATCTGGGGATGCACTGGCAGACCTGGTGGCTGTAGTGGAAATCGGCCAGGCAGTTGCGTCGGGGCTTTCTGCAAGACAATCTGTAACAGCTGGGCAGAGGGGGGAGAGAAATAAAAAAAGGTCAACCGGGAGGAAGATGGAGGGTGGAAGAAAGAGGAGAGAAGTGAATATACCAAAGGATTTAGAAACTGCGTGTGAGAGAAGACGAAAGGGGGGGATTGGAAGAGAACATTTCTGAGGGAAGGGTGGAGGAAGCGAGACTGAATAAAAGCACAGAGGCTCTTGTAGTCTCTTGGCATGAACACTATCAGATCTTCACATCCCTTTTGGGTAAAACCCCCCCCAGGGAAGGGAGGGGAATAATACGGGGATCTGGGATCACAGTAGTTGTATTGTCTTCTGTGCACCACCTCCTGTGACCAGATGTTGAATCAAACCACAGAGAAGAAATAAATATTCCAAAGAACGATGGAATGAGAAAGTGGATTTGCACCTGCTCCTCCAGCATCCATTTGAACCTTGTTGGGTCGTCATTCTTCTTAGAATTAGCTTCAAGCTAATTAACCGGTCGGCACGATTTCATGTGTCAAATCGGTTGCTAGGTTACCCCGTCACGAGCGGTCACCGGTGCGTCGGTGAGAAAAACCCCTGACATGGACGGCCCCTGTCTGCAGTGATGTTTTTCCACCCGTCTCGGGGGGTCAAAGGCAGGCCGGGCCCTTGGGCCCCCCACCCCCCCCCCCGTCGGCTGTGGGAACCGCGACGAGCACGCGGTAAAACGCACGCGCGTCCGCGTGTCCGTAAAAAGGTCATGTGGAAACATGTGAGATGAAGAGCGCGGGGGAAGTAGGGCGTCTTGTTTCAGTTTATGCGACGTGCCCGTTGAGGGTTCGCTTGTTTTCTCCCCCCTGTGAACTCCCTCCCCCCCCCCCCCCCCCCCCCCCCCCCCCGCCTCGCACAGATCCCTTTCTCCAAATGGAAGTTGTCTTGAGAACTAATGTGCAGCAGCAGAGCTGGTAACGCACACACACATCCGTCGAGCCAATACAGTTGTGTCATTCCTGCCGGTTCCTCCACTGCGTGCAAAGTGTTCACTATTTTCCAAAGCAGAACACCGAAGTTTTCACTGACATAACTTTGACTCGTTTTGCTTCATGCATTCCCTTTAAGGCATCCTCTGAGGCTCAGGGACTCGAACCCGTACCTGCAGGAGTTGGGGTTGAACCTCTTGCCCTGGCGCAGACACGACTGCGGACTCTCCCTGCACTGACACAGGCAGGTGTCGGGGTTCAGGGGCTGGTTCCCGGGGCACTCGGCGGCGCACACGCAGCCGCACAGCTCGTCGTCCCACCGCTGGCCGGTGGGACACCACTTCCCCTCACCTTGACCTTCGCACTGGCATTCACCTGAGGGAAGGGAGAGGTTCTTTTAAAAATTGGTTTACAATGAAACGCAGACGATCAGACGTTGGATTGAGCAGCTCTGTTGGTTTCGTTGCCAAATATCTGGAGGTCGGGTTCGGACTTGTTAGATGTTTGTATGTCGCCCTGCTTCCCAAAACCTCCCACTGTCTGCGCTCATGCCTTCCTGCTCCATCTCGCCCGATTGCCTACTGAATTCTCGGCAACTTTGTGTATTTACAGTAAATCAATCCTGTTGAAACCAGTGGGGGGCCACACAAAAGGTGCCACTTTTAAACCCCCTTTTCCCAAACAAAGGACCACTCTTGTCCTCCGTGTCCAAACTCTCGCTGCTTTCATATTTGTTTGTTGTTTTCTTTATTAGAACAGTAACCGAGGCCGTGCTTACAGGTGTCGTGGTCCAGCTTCCATCCTGGATCGCAGCTGTCCTCGGTGAGTCCATTTCGACAAACACACTCGCAGGTGGACTCGTGCAGAACCCTGTTGGGCCCGCAGAGAGCCAGCAGACCCGCGTCCAGCACATCTGGAAGCCACGTGGAAAGAAGGTAAAAAAAAACAAAAAACTTTTTAGTCTCTATGCAGCCATGGAAACGTGACACTTCCTGACCCACATCCTGAAAACCTGATGGAGTTCTTCCTCCCTCGGCTGCCCCCACAGATCCTCGGTGCCGGAGTCCAGCGAAGGCCTCGCCGAGGAAAAAGACGGGACGTCGGCGGCGTGCCAGGATTTCTTCTTCAGGCACTGCTGAAGCAAACTGTATTCTGGGTAGAGGAGCTGCAGGAGCTGATCCACACTCGTCACTGACTCCAAACCGGGCTTGTCATCCAGCGGCACAGGAGCCTGCAGGACCGGAGAGAACCGCACAGGCCGACGTCAACCACGCGACAATGTGTCAATGTGACAAAGTGTGGGTGTCGTCCCCAAGAAGAGGGCGGAGAACATTTGGTTAAAAACAACATTCTTCGCGAAACTTTTCAATCTCGAGGTTAGTTTCTTTGTAGAAAAACTATTAGATTCTGTAAAATTTCCAGTGCGATAGTCTCTGGTTTGAGCTGGATAAACAGTGAATACCTCGCGTGGCCTCCTATGTGTTGTAACACTAAATCTGCGGTGCGGCAGGCAGGGGCGAAGGCAGCAACGGACGCGTCCCCGTCCAGCGGCGCGGCCAGCGGCCTGAGCGACGCCACTTCTCCACCCGCGGAACAGAGCGCGCAGCAGGGGACGAAAAAGGACAAATCCAAGAAGCCGCACATCCCCAAAAACCCGGACCGCAAGGAAGCCGACGAGAAGCGCGGCGACGCGCAGGCCGCTGAGGGGCAAGCGGAGCCCCCCCCCGTGGTGGAGGAGGGGACGACGCCTCCGGCCGCCATCGGCAGTGACCCCGTCGCCCAGGAGGACCCCAAGTACGCCGCGCTGAGGGAGGCTCTGGCGGGCTACAGCAGCCGGCCGCACGGCAGGCCGCCGCCCACCGCCTACCTGGACGAGAAGTACATCACCATGCCCAAGCGGAGGAAGGACCAGCAGCCCGCCCCCTCGTCCCAGCGGAGCCCGCCCCCCCGGCAGAGCGCCGCGGCGGGGAGGCAGCGGTGCACCAACTGCTTTGCGAGGTTCGACGGCGCCGAGGATCTGCAGCGGCACGTCACGCTGCAGAAGTGCTCCAGCCTCTTCGGCTTCGAGTCCGACGACGAGGGTGAGCGCTCGACGCCGATCTTCTGTGTCCTTGAACTCCCACGTTTAATAATCCACACACTTGTGCTTACGTTTTATTGCGTACTCTTGTGTCATTGTTTTATTTTTTTCCCCCTTCTTCCCGTTGCAGGTAACAGTTAAACGCGTTTGGTGGGGATTATGGGGAATTGGCGTTTTGGACGCGGCACAAGCCGACCGCCATCGACGGATCGGCGCTCTCTGGACGACGCGTTCACCTCTGCAGACCTGAGACCTGAAGAGGAGCCACTGGATCCCAGTCTGAGCAGCCGGCACTGAAACGCCGTGCTGCTGTTTGCAGCCGCTTCACCCGGTATGGAGATTAGGAATCGTGGCTTAAAACTCTTTGCTCTTGAAAGCTGTGAAGTAATGTTAAAAAAGAAAAATGACGAAGCCACTCCCGCTGTCACTAGGATACATGTTTTCCACATCAGTAAGCCATAAAATGCCATTGTTTGCTTTTTGCACTCAAGATTTCTCCCTTTCTTTCTGCTCAAACTCAGTGATGGAGGCTGTACCGCGATTTGAGTACCTAAAAGTCGTGCTGTTTCAACATCTCATGTGGCATAGAATTCTCTTAACTTTGAAAAGTTGCTGTATTGGAATCTTCTTTGGGGAAATGTTATGTAAAATTCTTGTTTAAATACTAATTGTATTCCTTATATCCCTATGGGCTTTATTAGGTCTGTGCGTGTCCTCGCCCCAAACTAACCAGTA
Source organism: Gasterosteus aculeatus (assembly GCF_964276395.1). NCBI lineage: Eukaryota > Metazoa > Chordata > Actinopteri > Perciformes > Gasterosteidae > Gasterosteus > Gasterosteus aculeatus. The sequence continues at coordinate 26,969,414 of NC_135688.1, read as the reverse complement.
GGGGGCACTGTGCACTAATCTCTCTGTTAACATTACATTCTTTACAAAGCTGCTTCACTGTGTTTATCACTGGAGGGACTTCTCTCCCAGTTGCATCCACCAGGCTGTGTTTCTTTTAGCAATAACTACATTTTTTGCCAGATTCTGACGAGATCATTTTTCAGTTTATGATTGTCTGACATTCTGGCTCGTGTCATATTTTCTTACTTTAACATCAATTTCACGACTCAAATGTGTAAGACCTTTAGGAACATTGTCATTTTTCTTTGAAAGAGAAAGTAATAAAACACCTTAGTTTTAAAGTGTTACCGTGAGGTCGCAGGTGATTATTTATTTAACTTTTATTTTTTATCTTTTGTAAATATTTGAAGAGTTTCAAACGCGTATTATATAAGATGGGTGTGGGGGTTTATACTTTGTTCTTGAAGTAAAAAATAAAACTTATTTCAAATGACATCGTATCGGCTGGACTACAGTGTGTTTTTCATCGGTGGACCGACCGAGTTTGTCCCAAAAGGAAGAAGCGCATCGCTGAATAAGGAGGATATGAACCCTGCAGAGTTCAATCCGTTGCTCCGTTCACGCTCGGCGTGCTCAAACCTTCAGCTCACGATGCAGCCAACTGACGTGGCAGGAAGACGGCCTCCTTGTTTACCATCAGGGTCCATGTTGTTTACTGTGGAAGACGCAGACAGACAAGAGGAGCCAACGGGACCACAGGAGCAGTCGGGTTCCTCCCCACAGGTGTGCTACATTTCTTTACACGATGTATTATTATTATAGAAATTATATTTGTGAGGGGAAAACTTGTCATGGTGATTAAAATTGACAGAAAACAAATTATGGAAAGGAAAAAAAAAGAGACATTGTTCCTTTTACATGACGAAGTTTAATTTATGGGCAATAAAATACACAAATGCTCAGCTGGATACATTCAGGGGTTTGGCTGCTGCAGCCTGGTCTGGTTTGACTGTAGCGCGATGATTGTTGGACTCTAGTTGTAAAGTCACGTTGTTCTCTGAAGAAACGTTCAGCGTGTCAGCGGCATCCCATAATCATCACTTGTAGCCACTGTTAGGTAGTGTTCATTCAATTGAAGAACTATGAAATTTTACTATTTAAAAGAATATCTAAACCTGTTAGATACTTTTTATTTCTCACAAGTTGTTGGCGACTCTTAAAAAATCATATTTAACATAATAAGTATAACATATCAGTCTGACAAAGAATTTAATCAATACTTCATGACTAATTTAAATATTGAACAGCCAAAAAGCAAATTTGCTCTTCAGCCCTAAAACAAAATCTCAAAAAGAATCTCTACACTGAAATAAATCTTCAACATCTTTTTTTATCCCTAAAATCATTGCAGGGTTTTTAACGCTGTATGCGCAGGATAAAATTGATCTTGCAGTGCAAGCGAAATAGCAACTAAAAACACCAAATTGGCAATAATCCAAGAAAAAAAACTCGAACAAAGATATGTAAATATTTTCATTGCAAAATAATATATAGCATAGTATTGAGTATTGATAGGGACTTAAATACGGTATTTTACAACTCCACGTGATACGCTCTTCAAAATATCACTTAAATATGAAAAACATTTAAATATTTACAAATAATATTACTCAGTGTGTAGTGTTAAATTACTAGCTGTGATCGGAGTCATCCACGCGTGAGCGCGGCGAGTAGAAACTGGAGGATATAACAGCGTTTAATTAAAGACTGACTGGCATCTTCTCTCTGAAGAAGTGAGGAAGCTGAAGTACGTGAAAAGATTTTCTTCTCAGCAGCCTGAAGAGAAAAAAACAAGCAGCCTCGCTCCATTCCTTTGTTAAAATGAAGATCTGCTGTTTGAATGCATCACCCCGGGCACGAAGCATTACGATCTCAAAAAAAAAAAAAAAGCATCCTTCAACCCCTCAAACATGTCCTGCCTCCGACTGCCAAAGTGCCTCGAGCTTAATTCATCTTTAAAACTAAGAAGTATTGGAGTCTGGCCTGTCATTATCTGACTCCACTTTCCATTTGCCGCAGTGCTGCGCTGTGTCTCTGCGGCGTGCCGGTGGTTGAGCCTCCTGCTGGGACACGTTGCGGCCCGCAGGAAGGATGGGGCGGCGGGGGGGGGTGGGGGGATGAGCGCCGGCTCGGCGTCCGATTGGTCCGCTCTGGCCGCCCTGCTCTACGGTAGGCGTGATCGGCGTCCTAAGGGTCAGATACACCTCGTCGCCTCTGGTCGAGGGGTCACTCGGCTTTCAAGAGTTCAACCTGCATGCGGGGATGTGATGGGGGGGGGGGGGGGGGGGGGGGGGGGGGGTGGGGGGGGGGGGGGGGGGGGGGGGGGGGGGGGGGAGTTGTCTGCTTTTGGTTTTTCTCACCTTGAGGCCACCCGTCGACATTTTTGAGTGTCAGAGCACAGACGGCGTAACACTCCCCTAAGTGCTGCTGTTGTAATCCAGTACATACACGCGCAGCTCCACCCACCCGGGAGGCCCTCCCTCCTCCATCTCCGCTTTCTCTTCAGACCAAAAAAAGACGTTTGGCTCTGCGTCGCCGCCCGCGGCCCTGCTCCTTCTGCCGGCCTCGGTGGCTTAGTTCCAGTTGGGCGTCAAGTTGGGCGTCATGTATCTGGGGATGCACTGGCAGACCTGGTGGCTGTAGTGGAAATCGGCCAGGCAGTTGCGTCGGGGCTTTCTGCAAGACAATCTGTAACAGCTGGGCAGAGGGGGGAGAGAAATAAAAAAAGGTCAACCGGGAGGAAGATGGAGGGTGGAAGAAAGAGGAGAGAAGTGAATATACCAAAGGATTTAGAAACTGCGTGTGAGAGAAGACGAAAGGGGGGGATTGGAAGAGAACATTTCTGAGGGAAGGGTGGAGGAAGCGAGACTGAATAAAAGCACAGAGGCTCTTGTAGTCTCTTGGCATGAACACTATCAGATCTTCACATCCCTTTTGGGTAAAACCCCCCCCAGGGAAGGGAGGGGAATAATACGGGGATCTGGGATCACAGTAGTTGTATTGTCTTCTGTGCACCACCTCCTGTGACCAGATGTTGAATCAAACCACAGAGAAGAAATAAATATTCCAAAGAACGATGGAATGAGAAAGTGGATTTGCACCTGCTCCTCCAGCATCCATTTGAACCTTGTTGGGTCGTCATTCTTCTTAGAATTAGCTTCAAGCTAATTAACCGGTCGGCACGATTTCATGTGTCAAATCGGTTGCTAGGTTACCCCGTCACGAGCGGTCACCGGTGCGTCGGTGAGAAAAACCCCTGACATGGACGGCCCCTGTCTGCAGTGATGTTTTTCCACCCGTCTCGGGGGGTCAAAGGCAGGCCGGGCCCTTGGGCCCCCCACCCCCCCCCCCGTCGGCTGTGGGAACCGCGACGAGCACGCGGTAAAACGCACGCGCGTCCGCGTGTCCGTAAAAAGGTCATGTGGAAACATGTGAGATGAAGAGCGCGGGGGAAGTAGGGCGTCTTGTTTCAGTTTATGCGACGTGCCCGTTGAGGGTTCGCTTGTTTTCTCCCCCCTGTGAACTCCCTCCCCCCCCCCCCCCCCCCCGCCTCGCACAGATCCCTTTCTCCAAATGGAAGTTGTCTTGAGAACTAATGTGCAGCAGCAGAGCTGGTAACGCACACACACATCCGTCGAGCCAATACAGTTGTGTCATTCCTGCCGGTTCCTCCACTGCGTGCAAAGTGTTCACTATTTTCCAAAGCAGAACACCGAAGTTTTCACTGACATAACTTTGACTCGTTTTGCTTCATGCATTCCCTTTAAGGCATCCTCTGAGGCTCAGGGACTCGAACCCGTACCTGCAGGAGTTGGGGTTGAACCTCTTGCCCTGGCGCAGACACGACTGCGGACTCTCCCTGCACTGACACAGGCAGGTGTCGGGGTTCAGGGGCTGGTTCCCGGGGCACTCGGCGGCGCACACGCAGCCGCACAGCTCGTCGTCCCACCGCTGGCCGGTGGGACACCACTTCCCCTCACCTTGACCTTCGCACTGGCATTCACCTGAGGGAAGGGAGAGGTTCTTTTAAAAATTGGTTTACAATGAAACGCAGACGATCAGACGTTGGATTGAGCAGCTCTGTTGGTTTCGTTGCCAAATATCTGGAGGTCGGGTTCGGACTTGTTAGATGTTTGTATGTCGCCCTGCTTCCCAAAACCTCCCACTGTCTGCGCTCATGCCTTCCTGCTCCATCTCGCCCGATTGCCTACTGAATTCTCGGCAACTTTGTGTATTTACAGTAAATCAATCCTGTTGAAACCAGTGGGGGGCCACACAAAAGGTGCCACTTTTAAACCCCCTTTTCCCAAACAAAGGACCACTCTTGTCCTCCGTGTCCAAACTCTCGCTGCTTTCATATTTGTTTGTTGTTTTCTTTATTAGAACAGTAACCGAGGCCGTGCTTACAGGTGTCGTGGTCCAGCTTCCATCCTGGATCGCAGCTGTCCTCGGTGAGTCCATTTCGACAAACACACTCGCAGGTGGACTCGTGCAGAACCCTGTTGGGCCCGCAGAGAGCCAGCAGACCCGCGTCCAGCACATCTGGAAGCCACGTGGAAAGAAGGTAAAAAAAAACAAAAAACTTTTTAGTCTCTATGCAGCCATGGAAACGTGACACTTCCTGACCCACATCCTGAAAACCTGATGGAGTTCAGCTAAAAAAACGTGCATCCCGTGTTTAACAGAAAACACACAGATTTGAGAAAAGCGATGAGTCATGTATCTTCATTCCACTGGTGACCGAAGTGACGCATGCACACTGACCCGTCTCTCTCTCAGAGTAGTTTATGGCCTCCGTGGAGACACAAAGACAGTTCACTGGATCCCACAGTGACCCAGACGCACAGGGATGGTGGGGCGGGGAACACCTACGCACACACACACACACACACACACGTGTTAAAACTCCAGCGGAAATGTCGATTGACTCAGAAATGCGCGTCACTCCTCGCCCCCACTCACAGGTGATCTGTCGCGGCCCGCCTGATGATGGAGTGCAGCGGCCGCTTGGCGAGGCATGCGCACGAAGTGTGGTTGACGAAGGTCACCATGACGACTGAGTGATCCATCGTGGCCGGGGAAAATTCCATCAACTGCCCGGAGGAGAGAGCGGGGAGAAGGTCAGAGATTTGCGTGCGCGCGCTTGAGGAATGTGTACTCGTGTAGGAAGCGTCTCGGCTGACGTGCAGGAGGTGATGTAATCTTTCGCGAGCTTGTGCAACCCGTGCGTGACTCTTCCACCTGATGTCCAGCTGCAGCCAGAGGCTGTCCCACTGCGGCGGGGCGGACGGGAGAAAGCACCAAGAAATACCAAGAGGGCCGCGTAATGCGAGCGGGCGTCAAACCCGTGAGGAGGCGTCGGAGGGGAAGGGAAGGGATGGGATGGGAGGGGGGGGGGGGGGGGGGGGCAGCGCTCACCGTCTTGTTGACCAGCGAGTGGCTCGTGTTGCCGCAGTAGTGGGCCTCCGTCTGGCAGCATCCGCCGCAGCGGTGCAGCACCACGCAGCGGGGGAGGTAGAATTGACTGGGGGATTCTGGGTACTCTTTGGCGACCTCGACGCACACCTCTCGGGGCTGGCAGGTGGTCCGCTTGATCTCCTCCATGATGACTGCGAAACATGCGGGATGAAGGCATGGATGGAAACAACCAGTTAAGAATCTGATTTTCATTCCATATGCATTTTTTAAATTAGAGACCCGACCTGATTGGAGTCTCTTATCTTGTGTCTTTACGTCGATTTACTGTAATGTGCATTCTGGTAAAGAATCTCTCCGTTTACCTTCCAGAGTCCCGTCCAGTTTGTACAGGGCCTCCTCCCTCGGCTGCCCCCACAGATCCTCGGTGCCGGAGTCCAGCGAAGGCCTCGCCGAGGAAAAAGACGGGACGTCGGCGGCGTGCCAGGATTTCTTCTTCAGGCACTGCTGAAGCAAACTGTATTCTGGGTAGAGGAGCTGCAGGAGCTGATCCACACTCGTCACTGACTCCAAACCGGGCTTGTCATCCAGCGGCACAGGAGCCTGCAGGACCGGAGAGAACCGCACAGGCCGACGTCAACCACGCGACAATGTGTCAATGTGACAAAGTGTGGGTGTCGTCCCCAAGAAGAGGGCGGAGAACATTTGGTTAAAAACAACATTCTTCGCGAAACTTTTCAATCTCGAGGTTAGTTTCTTTGTAGAAAAACTATTAGATTCTGTAAAATTTCCAGTGCGATAGTCTCTGGTTTGAGCTGGATAAACAGTGAATACCTCGCGTGGCCTCCTATGTGTTGTAACACGTTGCTACTGTTAGTTAATACGGGTTCTTTGGTCTTCTCCGCACCTTCTGCGCACACACACACGCACGTGGTTGCATTTGAGAACACGAGGAAGCGGCAACGTTTGATTTATTTCTGTTTGGCTCTGTGTTGCTCTTGGATCTTTTTGTGGATCCCCGTTCAGAGCTTTCAGACTTCAAACAGTCACCCGAGGCAACGGGACACATTTGGAAACGACTTGACCTGCTGCTGCAGTGCCCTCAAGCAAGGCGCCGTGATCTGATCCACTTTACCAACGCGTGGGGGCATTTTTGTTCTACATCCAAGTCCTTCTGGTTGCCTCGTCGCGCATATTTCTCTTCTGGTATTCTTCCTTAAAAAAAAAAAAAGTTGCGACGTGGCCCGACTTTCTTTTCAAATAGTAAGAAATGGGCAGAGATCATCAGCAGCACGTGAAGAGGTCACAGTGCTCACTTCATGGCACAGACAGCAGTGCATTGTGGGAAATAAGCTCAGCGAGGCCGATGTGAGACTAAATCCCTTTACAGTAGCTCCATTAGCATTCAGCGCCGTGACTCATCCCCATAATGGTTTTTCTGCCGCTGCGTGGAGATCCGGGCGGATGAAGGATCACTTCGGAGGGGCCGAGTGTCAGTCGGGAGTCAGCCGCTCGAGCATCACATATGAACCCCCCCCCCGGGGAGCGAGCGTGTTTTGTTTATTTTCCCAGGCCGAGGAGGAGCAAACTGGTACAGCTGGCATCTCCCAAACGGAATCCAGATCTCCCTCCATTTATCTCTGTCTCTCTCTCTCTCTCCCCCCCGGTCTGCCTCCCCCCTTCCCTTCTTTCCAGCCGTCTCGTATGTCTCCACACACGCAGTAAGACAACAAACGGGGAGTTGTGCATTAACACAACAGCTACCACGCTGGTGGCTCTCTGAGGATGAACAGCTGTGCTCACATGTGGATATAATGGCACGCAAACATCTGCATGCCGATGGAGGTTTCATTACTTTTAGTAGAGGCCACAAATATCTCTCCCTAACATCAACAAATTACATATTTGTATATATAAGTGTATCTTTTTTGGGGCGGCGGACCAGATTTTGTTTAAACCGCCTGAGGCTCCATAACCGTTAATAGTTTAGAGACACAATCTAAAATAATATTGATGGACAGTTGGGAGGAAGGATTCTTCTCTCCTTGTTTCAAAGTCCTCCCCTCCCTCCCTCCTTTTGTGTTCTTCAGTGATCGCAGGACGTGAGGTCAGCGCCGTGGGACTACGAGGTCATGGTGGATGATTGAGCCCAGCGTTAGATCCTGCTGGCGCACAGACTCACGCACATCCACACGCCCGCGCGTCCGTCGCTCCTTCCAGTATAAACACGTTGCGTCGGAAGCAAATGTGACGCACAAACACAACATTTCACTTCCCCGAGCGACTAGTCCGCCCGAATACGGGTCGGGATTCATTCATTCAATTCCAAGACGTTCGTATGTCGGCGGATCTCGTCCAGGAATCTGTCATCGCGATCGATTTCTACTTCCAACGAAAAGGCAACGAGAGAGTTGTGACACATGTTTGAATTCTACAGCTCCTACACATCCCGTCGCACAAAACCGAAAAGTGCATCATCAATTCTTCCTACTCTTGAGTTTAAGAGACACTGCGTGTGAACCGCATAGAGATCCAGCAGAGGCCCGATGCAAAGGGCCCTTTTTCTTCACAAGCTGAGTACGTTTGAGAAACGGCTCCGCGTAGTAGTTCTTAGAAACAAAGAGGGAATGGAATGGCTCACCTCGGTGCCCATGTCTCCCGTCTGGTAGAAGTCCGAATAGTCTTGTCCTGAGCTGATATTAAGCATCCATAGGAGCAGGGCTGGTATCCACATAGTGAGGAGATAGCAAGGCGGAGGAGGAGGAGGAGGAGGTCAGTGAGGTGAAAGAGGGATGAGACGAGGAAAAGGAGGGGCGGGGGGGGGGGGGGCTGTCACAGGCTCGGCGGGTATCTCGTTGCTCCCCTCTTCATTCTATCCCGGGACGAAGTTGCTCTTCCGGCGCAGGTTGTTTGAAGTCGGGAAACCAGCTGAATGAGACATGATGAGGAGGTCGCCTCCTCTTCGCTTGGCGTCGTACGACGGCTCCTGTCGTCTTTCACTCCGGAGGAGGCCGCTCCCCGTGCTGGGCCTCCATTCTCGCCGCGCTGTGATCTGATGTCAGGTGTTCGCTTTGCCTCTTTATCCCTCCGTGTCTGTCTTGACCTTCAACCTTGAAACGATTTGCTTTCTGTCTCTCCTTTTTTTCTTTCTTCTTCCTTTCCAGCCTTGGTCGTCTTCGTCAGTCTCTTCTCCTTCGCCCTTCACACTCGCCTTCTTTATCTGTATTTCCTCTGCACACAACAGCTGTGCTCTTCCCCTCCCTCTCTCAGATTACCCCTGCCTTTATCTGCCTCCTGTTTCTTCCCCGTGAACCTCCGGGGCAAATCTCTGTCTGTCTTTTTTTTCTTCTTTCTAAATCTGACACAACTTTTTTTTGTTCTGGAAGGTTGTCTGATCCTTTGAGAAGCATCAAAGAGGCAGAGAGAGAGAAAACGAAGGAAGGAGCCTTTTCCCAATGGAGTGAAAAAGAAAAGGAGGTATGCAGACAGGCCAAGCAGAGTGAACGTGCGTCCTCCTCAGCCGCGTCCTGCTGGAGTGAAGGAGGAATAAATACAGGAACAGGAGGCTTGTGTCTTGTGGGCGGAGTGAAGAATTCAAAAGGAGTTGATTCTGCGTTGTAGCTGATTATTCCGGCACTCTCCTCTTCATTCCCGCGGGGTTTGCAGTGTCGCCTTGGCGCCGACACACTTGCTCTTGACACGTGCCACCCTCCTCCTGCCAGTGGCATTTGGAACCTTGATTTGTTTGGCTCCTCGTGTGGCTGATCGCTCTCCCTGATTGCTCTCTGGTCCCTTATCTGGAGGTCTCTTTGTCTCGTCCATGTCTGTAATCCCCGGCGGACGGGAGCAGCTGCCAGTAAGGCTTTAAAAACATGTGTGTTCTGTAGCAGCCAGCGGTGCCGCTTAACTGCCGCACTAAGTGCCTTTTTATGAGCCGCCAAATACCTTTGATGCCTCTGCTTCGTGGCAGCTGCCGCCCAGTCCTGCTGCCTTCTCCATTTCCCTCCATGTCGTGAGAGAAAGAGACACGTGAAGCCACACGTTTGGTAGCGCACACCTGCAGCCCCTTCACACGTTGTCAAGCTCCACCGTGGTCTCCCCCCCCCTCTGGTTATACCTCCTTAACTATATTGCCCCAAGGCTGTGTGTCTGTGTGTCAGGGAGGAAGAGGAGGAGGAGGGTCAGAAGAGGTGAGCTGCAGCTGGAGCTTTGTCTATACTAAGATATTCTTTTCTTTTTTCCTCCACCTCTCTGAGGGGGGAAAAGCAGCCGCCGGCAACTGTGAGGGTGGATTATGTGGAAGCCGGGCGGACAGATGGGAAGAGGAGAAGGGAGGTGTGTCTGGGAAGAGATCGAATGAGAAAACATCCGATTTTTTGGGGCCAATTACTGGCAGCCTTTTTTCAAGGATTAATGACGGCACAACCCCCCCCCCCCCACGCACACGCAGACACACACACACACAGCGGCAAGTGTCTGCTTGCAGTGCGCTTTGTGTGTTGATCTGTGCAACCCAAACCCACATTCCAGGCATTGCTTTCTCCACGTGAGGTGGGGGCACAGGATCCGAGACCGTTAAAGGTTAAATCATCTGATCAGTGAGGACGAGATGGCGGGTTTGCGCAATGGCAGAAAGACAAGAGTTTAAACCCGATAAAATACTTATTGACGAACCAAATACAAGCGAAGCATGTCCGGGTTTAAAAATGATGCCCTCAATGGATTCTCACGCTCAAACTGACACTGGCAGGTCTCACGCAGTAGAAATATACAAGGTTAAAAAAAACACAAACAAAAGGAACTTTGTTTGAAAAAAAAAAAGATTTAATTTTATACACAACATCAGAGCCAGTAAACGTCCACGTAAGACGAGGAAGCACCAACACAAGAGACATAATCCGTGGCTCAGGCGCTCATGTTTCCCGGCTTGCGCCTGCTCTGCACCGTCGTCTCCCTTCATCCGCCGGCGGTCCCTCGGTCACAGGACGTCCTGTGCCGCAGGCGCAGAGCGCACACAGCGGGGCCCATTGTGCTCCGTGCGGTGAACCTCTTCCTCTCCGCAGCCTGAGCATTACCGGCGTTCACGGCTACTGGGCCGGCGTCGACGGGGCCGCGGGCTCGTCCGCCTCCGTCTTCGTGCTCTCCTTTGGACTCGGTTGGGCCAGCCTGCTGTAAATGCTCATGGCCTGAGGGAGGGGAGGGTCAGAACATGAACCATTGTGTACCTTTTCACTTCCTCGTATGTCTTAATCTCATCACCAGTGTACCTGTGCGACCATTCCACCGACGTCCCCGGTGTTTGAGGGCAGAAGGATGGTGTTGGACTCTTTGGCGAGGTTGGAGAAGGCGGACACGTACTGTTCGGCCACGCTCAGCGACGCCGCCGCACCTCCGTTCTGTTCGGGAAAGCAGGCGAAAGGATTCTGGTCGCAGGCGATAACGTTTCCAAACAACAGGGGACTCTCTTCTAATCCTTTAACGACAGCAACAACGTCACGATATCGACTTCATACCTGTTCGGCCAGAGCCTCCGACAGCAGACGAATGGCCTTGGATTTGGCTCCCGCTTTGGCCAACACAGCTTGGGCCTCACCTTAAGACAAAAACCCGCGCGTAGAGGAGCGTTAATGGTCGGCTTTAAGTCTCCTATTTCACCATTTCTCTTGACTCGCTCCAACTCTAATGCGCTCGGATGTTCGGTTTGCTTAAAGTCTCAATGAGGAGATCACTGTGCGTTGTTGTAACACAGTCTGCAGGCACGCAATTAAATACTTTGTGGATTTAGAGTAATGACGGTCCTACGTCAACGGGCCCTTCAATCACACTTGTGATCACATGAATCATGCGTGACAAATCCCGCTGTAGCAATCGTTGAGGGGAAAAGTCGAAAGCACCAACCGGCTGCTTTGTTTATCTGCTCGGCCTTCTCCCCCTCGGAGGCGAGGATTTGGGCCTGTTTGCGACCCTCTGCGATGTTGATGTCTGCTTCTCGTGTCCCTTCAGACTCCAGCACCGTGGCTCTCTTCTTGCGCTCGGCCTCCACCTACGCAGGAAGCGGAGAACAAAGACGGATCTCAAATAGCTCTCCGCCGAGGAAACAAAAACCACCCCAGTGTCTGTCTCACTTGTTATATTCAAAAACACACAAATAATACTTCTTTAGGGCACTGCACAGAATACCGCTAAATGCAATACGCCTGAATCACAGGGATGCAATCAGAAGGTTATGCGTCTTACCTGCATCTGCATGGAGTCTTTAACACGGGGAGGAACTTGTATGTCTTTGATCTCATAGCGCAGGCAGCGGATTCCCCACTCGGCGGACGCCTGGTTGATGGAGTGGACCATGTTGGAATTGAGAGACTCCCTTTCCTTGAAATCCACAGAGGCGACAAGTTCAAGGTACACACACACACACACCGTTTTCCTTTCTTTTGCTGCAGCGTTAATGCACACATGTTTCTCACCCTGAATACTTTATCCAGCGTGAGTTTGCCCAGTTCTGAGCGCATTGTGGTCTGAGCGAGCTGAGTCACAGCATATTCTGGATCCTCCACACCGTAACTGGCCTGGAGAGACACAGAACTCATTAGTTTCCTGTGTGATCCTCGCGGGCGCCCCCTGCGGGTAACGGACAGCTGCTGCATTACTACGAGCCGGCGTTCTATAACTTCAGTCACATGGTCCGAGTAATAAAAAAATAAATGTCTGCCTGTCTGAATGTATATCTGGTGTTCAGCCATGTGATGGGGAGAATATTAGTTGTTTAGTGATTACTATTAATAACTCCAATCAGGCACATTTTATACAAGAATAACTTGTAGTATTAGCGTCCTGTTAGCAACACACCTTGAAAGGGTCCAAGATTCTCAAAAAAAGGACTCCGTCTATTTGGAGAGTCACGTTATCTGTGTAAAGACAGAACACATCAATTCAGTCAGCCATGGCGACAGTAAATTAGATCCAATAATAAGCGTGTGCGCGTTGAGGGGAAAAACTTACCTTGGGACACAGCGGACTGCTCGGGAATGTCAATAACAATCTCTTTAAGGCTTTGCACATAGCGAACTTGGTCAAGTATGGGAATGAGGAAGTTCAGTCCCTGTGAGAAAGGACGGAAGACGGTTTTAAATGATGTCTGTGCTCCATTAATGTACAGATTGTAGTCACAGAGCCCAAAGTGGCTGCTGCTCTGGTTCAAGCCTGTTGAAACAAAAAGAGAATACCGGCTCCAAGATGCGGTGAAAGCGACCCATCCTCTGGACCACCCAGGCCTCCTGCTGCGGCACAAACAGCACCACGGTGTTCATGGGTAAGCGCGAGGCCCATCGCTGCTGGATCGGCGCGACACAAAGTCTGGGCGCCGTCCGCTGGGAGTTCTGCAGCGACACGAGACACACAGATCAGTCAATCCGTCCCATCTCTAATGTTTTGTTCGACAACGGGGTTCAAGTGTTAGTTTATTTTAAATGTTATGTGTATATTTACGGACATGGTGTAAAAAAAAAAGAAATCACCAAATACAAAGTACATACAGACTTAAACCAAACTGTTCCCTTATCGATCTATGCAAAAGAACATTAAATCAACAGTAACTGCAGTACAGTAAACAGAAACCAATCCTCGGAGTTAACCGTGCCCACTGAAAACATTCGGTCCGTGACGTCATTTACGTAAAAATGACGTCTCGAAGAGCCGTAGCTGACTTGTTGCTGTTCTGTAAATGATTTAAGTTGACTTGTATTGGTGGTAGAGCTTTAAAATGACAGAAGCATCAGCACATTGATGATATGTGCGTATTATAATTAATCAAATTTGTAAATACTGACGCGCAGCATTTCGTTGATTACAATGCAACTAGTATAGTAAATTGTGGGCTAAACAGGAACAGCTAATAACCGTCTGATTATTTCCGATCACAGCAATTAATCATATAACTGCGCAGATAGGACGCTTACATGTCAGTGCAGCCGCTGTAGATAACTGGCTAACATAGAGACTGTTTAACATGTAGCATGCGGCTAACGTTAGCACGCAGCTGGTTAGCCGACGTCTCAACTCGCACAAAAAGGGCTGTTATTATCAAATAAAGTGTTGTTTTACCTTAAAAACGAATCCGCCAGCCTGACACAATGTCCGTAACATGCTTAAAATGAAACCGGTTAACCAGTGACAGAAACGTTACGGTGTTATAACCAGACTTGTCCCCATTGCTCTCGACGGCGTTAGCTTTCATTCGGCACCGCGCTACATCGCCCCCTGTGGCCTCGGATGACCTCCTGCAGCGCCTCGGATGACCTCTGACGACCATAGCGAACCGTGGCCTCTTATGTTATCAACGACAGACTACAGGGTTGTTTTATGACTCATTTTTTTATTGTTGTGGGTTTGCAACAACATACTGGTACACTATGCAACATGATATAATGCATTGGTGGATTTAAGTGTGTTCTGTGTTTTGCACATCTTTCAGGGTGTCTCCAGTCATTAGTGGTGCAGCACCGCCCTCCTGTGGCCGCAGCTGGAAACTGCGTGCAGTCCGACCGGGGTTCAACACGGCAGGTTCGCTGAGATGTGTTTTGAGTGTTCAGCAAATTCACCCTTCATATTTATGTTTGAATAACATATGTAAATAGACAAAGCCTCGTCCACTCTCATGCCTAGTTTAGTCTTAGGAAAGAATGGATCCTTCTACTTACTCTTTTTTTAAAAAGGTATCTGTGCTTACTCAAATGTTTTATCATCCTTTTTGACATTTGGGCACATTTTATTGTGTGGGGAGTGGACACTTTTTAATTTGGGTGGGACACAAGACGGATTTTCTTCACAAACAGAGATTTGTATCATCAGAAAGACAAGGAAGTGCATCTGACAGCAATACAGTTAAACATGGCAGACACACAGCACCACGTTGGTTATTTTGATAGGAGAGCTGTAAAGAAAAGTATATGGAGCTATATCTCAAAGCTGAATAATGGTGGTCGTGATAAAACGACTTGTGCAAAGGAAAGACGGCTACTAATTAGTCTGATTAATTCAGTCAATGCTTTATACTGATGAAACATCTACAATATTTCTTCGTACATCTTGTTAGTGCACACATTAATAGTCACTTCCTTATGGTTTCTTGGTGCTTATGACAATATGGTAAACGTTTTTACAGTGAAAGAATATAGCAGAAATATGTAGAAAATATACAGTCAAGGGCAATGGACAGACATGTGCAGGGAGACATCATAAACGCTGCTCTTTGCTGAGCAATGAGCCGTGTTTTCAGGAGACAAAGCTCTGTGCATGCGACCCTTGTGGATCGATGCTTCTACGGCAGACCACATTGGTTTAAAAAAATACAGGTAAATTACATCTAATGTGAGATTTCAGCCCTGTCTACAGCAATTTGTACTCCTGGGAGTGAGGCTGCAGTATTCTGAGGGTGATGATGAGTTTGATAGCTTTTCTGAACCAGGGGTAAAACAGAGTATAGATCAGAGGGTTGACGCAGGAGTTCAACAGCATGATCCAAGACACCAGGGCGTAATAAGACAAGCTAGTGGAGGTGTCCTCGCCTGCTAGGGAGGGATAGTAATACGGGCAGAAGCACATCAGAAACACGGCTATCACAATCCCAAGAGTCGTGGCTGCCTTCCTCTCTGATCTTTTAGCGGACGGAGTAACCTTAATAGCGACAATCTGCAACCGAATGACACGCAGCTGGGAAACGGCAACTACAAACACCCTCATATAGAGAACCACCATGACTGTACAGGGCCCGAGGAAGGACAAGAACAGGTCTATTGTGCCTGCGACGTGGCTGATGACCACCACGCACTCCCCATAGCAGGAGCTGAACCTGTCCGGCTGCCCCAGGTGGCCCATCAGAATGCAGCCGTTGTAGAGGATGGAACAGGACCAACACACACACACCGATGCTTTAACTCTGCTCGGGGTGATCTTGGAGGCGTACAGCAGGGGGTCACAGATAGCCATGTAGCGGTCTATGGATATGAGCACCATGTTGCCCACAGAGGCGGAGAGCAGACTGTAGGAAACGTAAGGGGCCAGAGCGCACATGAGCTCTCCTAGCAGCCAGCAGGTCTCCGTGTAGCGCAGGCCCTCCACCGGCATCACCAGCAGCCCCACCACCAGGTCGGACACGGCCAGGGACAGGAGCAGGGTGTTGGTGGGGTTGTGGAGCTGCCGGAAGTGGGCGATGGAGACGATGACCAGCAGGTTGAGGGCGACGGTGAGCAGGGAGACGCAGGCCAGCAGGGCGTAGAGCAGAGCCGCCTCGGAGCGGGGTTTGGGCAGCCGCGTGCAGGACGAGTTGAGGCCGGGGAAGCAGAGCAGACGGCCCTCGGAGACGTTCATCGTCGGGGAGGAGGGGAGCAGGGGCGAGGAGCGAGGAGCGGGCACCACCTCCTGCCAGACGGCTACTTTATCCTCCTCGTCTCCCTCCCTCTTTTCCAATCAGAGAGATGATGTAACATCTGTCCCCCATCAGAATCGCCAACGTCATTAACCCCCCCCCCCCTCCCTCTCCAGATTATCTTTAGTTTTATTCCCTCACACATTATGTGTCCACCTACCGCCACAGATACAGAAACAAATTGCTGTAAATTTACGGTGCATTTCTAACCGTATCTTATAGTATGTCATAATAACTGTAACATACAGTTAAATTTCCATCCCTTGCTTGTAAATAAATGTAAACGGCCAATGTCATGAATAAACAGTTAAAACTGTCAATTTACAATAATAGCAGACTACCGTAATTCAACTGCATGTTACATATATTTTATGAAGTGGTGTAAATACACATACAAGTGCAGTGAATCACAATCCGTCTACATCTGTTGTAGGTTAATGTATGGAAGCCCACGAGATAATAATGAGTATCATCATAATGAGAATAATGAGTATCTCATGAGATTCGATGATGACTTTGACTTACAGGACATTACTGTACATGTAGCTGTCACTTTTATCCAAAACGCCCATGGTTTGACAATTACTCCACATTGTATGTGGAGTAATTGGGGGTTATGTGTCTTGCTCAGGAACCTTCCGACTTGGCACATGGAGCAGCCAGGATTCAAACCGCCAACCTTGTGCTGCACAGCACACCCTCCCTATCCAATGCGTCGCCTTCGCTGTCATTTCAGTTGCCGGAATGTAAAGATTATAAATATTTGTATTATTCAAAGTGTTCATTGCCTAAAAGTCATTTGAGTCTTAATCGTGACCGACTGCTCCTGAACGTGACGTCAGACGCGTAGTCTCAGTTCATCCAGAACGCCTGTCAGTTCAACATCGGAGGAGTTTCTCATTGCCTCGTCTCTCCAAGTAACGTTGGTAAGTGTTATTTGCCTAGCATGACATTCTCTTTCCTTACATCTTGTTGTCTTCCTCATCCTTGTAATTTTAATATTTTACCAATGACAGTGTCTAAATATTTTATTTTGGTTTTACAGAGGCACTGGATTAAGAACGCCGGCCGTTTGCTGCGGTCAATAGAAAGTGTTCCATAGCTGATTGTTGCAGTTAGTTTACCTTGTTCCTAATAATTTTATGATTCATTTTTTTATTATTGTATACATGCGGCATATTTTATGTTTTGTTCTTGGTTACAAATGTCATAACATTTTTGTCTTAAAGGCATCTAATAAACTCCAACCACTATGACCGAAATGAGTTTGGTTGTCTTTCTTTAATTTGTGGGGAATTAAATGCAAAAGTATACGGTTATAAGTAAACGGTAACACTCTGGTATTTATAACACAAAAACAGTAATCCTATGGTAATCCAATATACGGCAACATACCGTATATTACAGTAGGGCACTGTAAATAAAACAGTAGGTTACCAGCGTCGAATGCCAGTAAATTGCAGTTAATTCACAGTAAAATTGGTTCAAGTTTACAATAGCATACACTAATCCATTATCCACTAATACGGTAACATACTGTATTCTATGGCAGTGTACCATAAAAAACAGCAAATTACTGGCATCCGCTGCCAGTATTTTACCGTTAATTGACTGTAAATTTCACACCAATTTACTGTAATTCATTTTCCGGTAACATAGTTTAAAAACCATTTACGGTATTATACCGTAAGATAATGGTAAATTCCTGGCGGACTTGCTGCCAGTAAGTTACCGTTAATTTACGGTGACATTTTTTTGTGTACCATATAGAAAGTAGGGTTTTCATTTTCATTATCATAGAGCAGCTCCAAGCTCTGTTTATATACTGTGCCTCAAAAGTCTACAACAGCGGTTCCCAAACTCAAGAATGCCGCGGCCCAATTTGATATCTGAAAATCTTTCGCGGCCCACCCAAACCTTTTATTACAACTCTGATCAAAATAAAATGATTAAAGACCTTAAGAATTTAAGCAAAATCAAACATCCGCGAGCAAAAGTTCGTCTCCGCGAGGTATTTGCTCGCTTGCGAAACGTGAACTTCGTTGCTCGCGAGGAGAATCTCTGCTCACGCTCGAAGGAGTTTTCTACGCGCTTGCTGTTGTTCTTTTTGACAGTAAGGTGGAGACGGTGCTTTCAGGGTCCGATCGATGCTGCGAGGTGCGTCCGCTCCCGCCGCCCCCCTCGCCATCCACGCCTTAAATCTTCGGCTCCTTTTAGAATAACTTATTTTCCCCGTTAAGATGGTTCAGCTACTGTAGAGAAAAGGGCACCGTCTCTCACTCTTTAATCTCATGAAGTGCTCGGCAAGAACAACAGCTTTGTTTCTCCGACGCGCCCTGAAACAAGATCCGTATCTCACGCGCTTGAGCGCCGCTCAGCATCTCGCCGTCGTAGACGAGCTTTGGCATTTTTGGCAGAGCGCCTTGAGCGCTGTGTACAACCAGTATGGATCAATCGATTAACCAATTGATCCATATATATAAGGCGCTCCGGATTATAAGGCACTGTCGTTTTTGAGAAAATTAAAGCCTTTTAAGTGCGCCTTGGAGTGCGGAAAATGCGGTATATTTACTTTAATACCACAAGAGGGCGCCCCATTTGTTGAACAACGACAGGCGGACAAGAGCAGCCGTTTCGAGCGAGAGCGTCATTGTTTTATTAATCTGTCCGTTAAAATTGTTTGTGCTTCATCAACTAATGTTTCACATAACTAACGTGCCGCATCATAAATATTTTTATATATATATTTATATAATTTCAAACTTTTAAAAATTGAAAATTAAAAAACTTTATTTATTTATTGTAAATGACCTCTCGCGGCCCACACTTTGGGAATCGCTGGTCTACACATTACATTACATGTCATTTAGCTGACGCTTTTGTCCGAAGCGACTTACAATAAGTGCATTCAACCATAGGGGTACAAACTCAGCAGAGCAAGAAACAAGAAAGTGTAATTTCATCAAATAAGCCAATTTACAATTTTCTATAGATAAGTGCCGTTATAAGTATAATTTCAGTGCTACAATTTGTTAGTCTTTTAGTCGAGGTGGAGTCTGAAGAGGTGTGTCTTTAGTTTGCGGCGGAAGATGTGAACACAAATAGAGCCGTAGCTTTATATGCGGTTGCATTGCAAATATGGACCTAAACTAAGACTTTAAACCACGTAAACATGAACCTGTAAATGAGGTCTATATGAAAGGTGTCTGTAGTAAATAAATAGCATTTACCAAAATGCGTAAGTATAGTTTCCGTAGTGTAGGTACACCATTTCCTCCTGAATCGGCTCACTCTGAAGGCCTCCACGGGTATTTGTCTGTAACTCTTTGGGTTTAATGAAAATAATGTACAGTGACTCGAAACGGCCTCACGCCTCCGGATGAGAAGCCCAGAGAAGTTGTGACTGTTCGGGCCTTCTGCGCTCGTCGTTCATCGCGGCGTCGCTGCGGCACAAGCTCGACATCCAACCGCGTTCTACTACGTCAGAAGGTCACGTCCACAGTGTTGAGAAAATCTCTCAACGATACAGGATCAAAAAATAACAAATGTACTCCGTGTGATGTGTGGATTTCGATGGAACCTACTCGGCATACTGAGTTGCATATTTTAATACACATATTAGGTATTCTAAGTATCATACAAATATAGTTTATAAAATGCCGGTTTAATGTTCAACCAAAAGACTTTTCCTCAGTTAGAATCCAGTGTAAACAGAGTGTTTATTGAACCGCTCAGAGCTTCAGAACCATTAGGGACACGGACAGCGGCCGCTGGACTTGTTGACCTGTTTTCGTGCCGACGGTTTGTTTTTTTTAACACCTCCAATTGGCCCGGTGCCCCGGGGGTTCAGACGTGTCACTTTAAAGAGTCGTCGTGCAGCAGGCGAGTTCCGCTAATGAGGTTCCTCTCCGTGCTTGTTTTTGCTGTAATTACATCTCGGAGGTATTACCGCCGCTGTCTCTGTACGTAGTTGCGTGTGTTTGTGGTAGATATGGGAGATATTACATTATTTGTTTGGCCTGCGTTAATTAGGTAATGGCGTGGGCACATTAGGTCAAATGGGTGAAAAACGATCGTTTGAGTGGACAATAAATGTATTTTAAATACCCACAAGTTCCTATGACACTTGAGTAGTTTTCCTCGAATGTTATCGTAAACTCCACATTTGGGTAATGTGAATTTTTAACTCTGAAAGACAGATTTGAGGAATATTGTTTTGATAAATGCTTGTTTATTGTTTATCTAGAGGAATATTGTCTCTGATATGAATACACATGTCTATAAAGGGCCAGAAATGTTTGAGACGTCATATATCTAACAATTTGACGTTGGTCGAGCTCTGCAAAAAGCGGAACTACCACGAGGTAGTTGATTTGGAAACCGGGGGGGGGGATTTGTGTGGAAACTGAATTGTGTGGTAACTAATGTGAACTGAAATGTTGCTGCTTAAACTAAAATACAGATATTCTATTTAGTTCATTTTCTTAAACCTGTGGTTTTACGCCAAAGGTCACTTTTAAGGATGAGGATACATTCTTTTTTTAATCTGAATTCTTTCAAAACCAACTTGATACTTTGTTTATTTCTTTATTTGCTGGATCCCCGTTAGCTGACAGACAGACGAAATACACAGAAAACATTTATAACAAACAATAACCCATAATACAATCAGATGCTAGTGCATTCCAGAAATCCAAAGTACATTGTCCAGTACACCTGCAACTTTTAATGAGGGATCAGATGAGTACAAAAGCAAAGCAGTGGCAAACGTCACAGGTAGTTAATGGCCTACGGCGCGCCTTCAAAATGACAACACGAGCTGCATTAGTTATATGAGGACGTAGTAAATTCAAAGCATTAATTGCACGGAAAATAGCTGTACGTTTTGAGGAGGTTTGATTAAATACCACCTTTCTGAAAAAAATCACTAGTGATGTCATTTCAATAATAATATGTGTTGCAAGTGTATAAGTTATGGTCGTTTGTAATATGGATTAGGAAACGACACACAACAGTGCTCTTCATCCGGGGTCATTCATCCTCCAGCTCCTCCGGGTTCAGAGGCTCCACCCGCAGCCACAGGCCTCCCTCCGCACGCAGGACGAGTTGAGGAAGACGGCGAACCCCCCCGGGCCTGGTCCCGTTCCCGAGGTCGGGGTTCTCTCCCGGGGTCAGGCGAAACCTGAGCAGGGTCAACGCCACGACGACCCGAAGCTGTGCCAGCGCAAATTTCTGCCCGATGCAATTCCTGCAGGAACACGTACAGGTTGTTGTCTGCACCAACGTCCTCCCAATCATGTCAGACCGAGGACGGAGTACCTGGGGCCCGAGGAGAAGGGGATGAAGGCGTGAGAGGGCCGGTCCGCTGTGCGCGTCGGGTCAAACCGCTGGGGGCGGAACTCCTGCGCGGGAATAAATCACACAGGTCAAGTGAAAAGAAGCCACGTGAGATCTGTTGCACTTCTTACGTGTGGGTCCGTCCAGACAGCGGGGTTGTGGTGTGTCCCATAAATGCTGACCAAGCAGATGGCACCTTGGGAGGAAGCACAGAAGGAAGAACCCGTCAGAGGTTTTTCACTCCTTTGCAGAATGTATGTAAAAAAGAAAGTCCCCCCCGCTCTCACCGGCTGGTACGGTCCGATGCCCGGGCAGTTCCATGTCCCGGGTGTACGTCCTGGTCACAGCCTGCACGGGAGCGTGCAGCCGCAGAGACTCTCTGATGCACATGGTGGTGAAGGGAAGGTTGGACAGATCCTCCCTTTCAATGAAGATGTTCACGTCTGATTCATTGGGGACTTATTTTAACAATGTGATGACATTGCCCCCCCCCCACCCCCCCGTCTTACTGGGCATTTTACATCATTTTCTTACCACTCTATTTGGTGTCTGTCTCGTCCTTGCATCAGATCCATCACCTCCTGCCTGCATTTGTCCTGATAGTGGTCGTGGCGTGCTAAATTATACAGCGTCCAGCTAATCGCACTGGCTGTTGTGTCGTGACCTTTGGGGAGTGGTTGGGTGAGGGAAGGGGAGGGGGGGGCGGAATTGATTGGAGGAAAACTCTGGGTTCTGAGACTAATTTTGAGCCATCTTTTAACCGTCTCACCTGCAAACATGAAGGTGTTGGCCTCTGCCTGCACCTCCTCATCTGTTAGGCCTCGTCCATCTGCATCCTGTCATTGTACAGAATTAAATTGCAGTAATTTAGTGATCGTCCCATTCTTAGTGCTTCTTCTCTACTACCTTTGACAGCAGTATGATGTCCACGAAATCTTTCTTCCTCTGTTGTCTGGTCAAATTTGTGTCCGACTTTGTCTGCTGGCTGATCAGAGCTCGACGCTTCTGCACCACCTCTCTGGTGAAGCTGCAAATAAACACAAATATCGAATAAAACAGAACAAGAAGTTACAATACTATGATTTCATAAGATGTGTTACTATAATGTGATGCAAGATGGAGTATTCTGATATGTTTTAATATCATACAGTACAAGTAGGATTAAGATAGATGACTGAATGCAAAGGTTGTGACGTGACAGTAGAATACAACGATACTGAAAAACAAAATTGCATACTAATAAGCCATAATTTTCCAGTATAAATGTAAAGGCAGACTTTAGCATCTCTTCCATCATCTCTGCCTTCTACCTAAAGGTCATAGGGTCACACCGGTCCGTGAGCCGTACCCGTGCACGACGCCGAGGGCCTTTCTGAACCGTTTTCCCTGCTCTGTTCTCCAGTAAAACCAGTCCCAGTGGTGCAGAATCTTATGCCGACGCTCTATTATCAGGTCACTCAGCTCCACTACGGCTGACACGTACTCACTGACGGACCTGCAAAGAGAAACATTTAAAAAACAGGAATGAAAGCGCGGCGGGTTTGCATTTGAGACAAGCGCGCGTCACCTCACCTCTGACAGTCGCTGTCGTAGCTGAAGGCACATTTCAGCAGACTGTCCAGTGTCATCAGAGTGACATGGTCAAACATTTCTAAAGCCGTCGAGCCCTCAGCGACCACCTGGCGCCATTTATCCTGAGACACAGCAGAGACGCAACAGAGACGTTTGCATTCAGTTCCTCTGAGCTCTGTGCACATCTCGCCCTGATTTCCACACAGAAAGTAATGCAACGCATCAACGCCCCGCTCTCTGGTATTAGCGCGTAACGTCTCACATGCAGGGTGTTCGTGGAGGTGTTGAACTTGGCAACATAGTTCTTCAGGATGTCAAAGTGAAAAGCCGGAGTCAGCAGCCGTCTCCTGCGAGACCATTCCTCCCCGTTGCTTAGCAACAGGCTCTGTCCTGCGACATTACGGGGGGAGAAGATTGCGATTAACACTGCAGTTGCACAACAACGCACCGTATGTTGAAGATCCATGAGCAAGACCTTTCGGCTTGACTTGATAAGTGGGAGACTTTCATCGGAGCAGCTGCAGCGATTTCACTCACCGAGCCACGGACGCAGATGGCCGTAGATGAGCTCATCCTTCATCGTTATGCTGGCTGGATGGAGGGAAGGAGCAAAAAACAAAATGTGCAAATGTTTAATTGATAGCTCGGATCCTGCTTCCAAAAAGTATTTTATCCCAGTAATTATCCACTACCGGGCGCCATAAGCAGCGGTTTGACGTAGTCGGGGTGGAACAGTCTGACCAGGTGATAAAAAGGGCCGAGGAACCAGCTGCAGGAGTGTTTGTACTTGTGCACCAAGTCGTCCACCTGCAGGAGACCTTCTTCTGAGCTCTGCATCTGACGCAATACAAATCATTATTTTAATTCAACGTTTTCATTCAAAATGACTCTTTTTTTTTTACAATCTTCTCATTGTGACCCAAAGGAAATATTGGTCATAATGAATAGCAACACATCCTGTAAGACGCTGACACATCGAGCGAGCGTAGCGTATTTCTGGAAAAGATCTGCGCGTTTCTGTTTTAACAGCCTTGTGTGTGTGTGTGTGTGTGGTTGTGTTTGGGTCTCCTACCTGGCCCAGGTGGCCCAAAAGCCAGGAGTTTGCGCGTGGCTTGCTGAAGCAGGAGAGCCTGTGCGTGTACCAAGCGTGTCGCAGCAGCAGCCTCGTGGTCCAAAATGCGACGACAGCTCCGAGTCCTGAACCGAGCACCAACAGGACCTGGCCGAGGCCCGTCCAGCTGAGTACTAGAGGCAGGAGAGACATCCTGGGACAGAAACAGAGTGTGACCGTCTTCACAATGACAAGTTACTAATGTGGAAATCAAACCGTTCCAACCAAATATTTCAACAGGAGGAAGTGGTGTAACCCCTGAGGGGGACTTCCTTTGTTAAAAAGGCACATTGTTGTAGCCTTTATTGTTGACATGAGTCTTGTTTACTGCTGTTGATATGAATACACTGCTTTTATATTTGATTTTATCTTAAGTGGACGATTTGATCAAGATGAACATGTCAACTGTTTACAGAGTCTGATAAAACATAGACGTCTGTAAATGTTCATAAACGACAGACTCCAGATCATGTGTCATCATTGATGAACTCCAGAGAGAAGATCGAACCGGTTCTACACTAAATATGGCCGTTGGGCCTCGTCGGCGCTGAACGCAGTGCGCGCTCCCGCGACGTACATGCACGGCTCCGCAGAGCGTCTGTAACACCTGAGCGGACAAACGGCCCCGACGAGTTTAACGGGAAATAAGTTCAGAAACCGTTGTTTTGCCGACAGACTGAAACTAAGCACCGGCGACACGGTGCGTGTGTCCAGCTGGGATGTTTGTACTTCAGACGGTTTCAGGTGAGTTTTAATTCAACGTTTTTAATTAAATGTGGTGGGAAAACGCGACCAGCTAGCTGGCGAGCTAACTAAGCTAGCTTAATTAGCTAGCTGGCGAGCTAACTAAGCTAGCTTAATTGGTATATGCTGCTCGTAGTTTCCGGCCCTTTGTTTCACCGTCATTCCGTTAATAGAAATAGTGAAAATGCATTTATTTTATTTATTTTTTCTGACATTGGTTACTTTACTTTTAATGGTACGCATTAATGCGAGTAATGCAGCACTTCCCCCCCCAAAATATATAAGAATCATTTGTATATAAATGAATTCTTTACATAGGCGGGGGATTATTCATGGGCATAGGCCTGGATTTAAACTATTAACACTTCTGTCTATTGTTGGATGAGGTGAAGCGGTAATATTAAATCTGATGATCAATGAATCATGTAAATATGGTTTGTCTCCCTCTGCTGGGGCTCATTTTAGACTTTTCTAATATAACCAGCTTTAGTAAATGAACCAATTTCTTGATTTTCTAAGAAGAAACATGAAGTTCATTTTATAAAATCAGCTATTGAGAATATATTCGGCTGCATTTTTTTTAAAGCAAAGTATAAATAATCCAGGCTGTTATTTTAGTTCCTGTGTGCGTTTTTCAGGTGTTCATCTTGGAATAAATGAAATTGCAGAAGGACACAACCAAGAGAGATCTCTTCCTGCGCCCAGCTCTCCTCCGTCATCTCCCAGCTGCAGCTCCACCCAAACACGGCCGCCAGCCGAATCCCCTCTGAGGTCTCCCTGGGTGACGGATGGTCGGATGGAGCAGGACCCGGATTCCCAGCAGCACCACCACGAGCTTCAGTCGAGTCCTCCATCTCGGCCCTACGAGGAACTCTTCTGCAGCAGCCAGGGCTCCCACGCTGTGGGCCCTCTGACCGGCGCCCTCGTGACCTCCTGCGGGCCACACAGCGATGTGGTGAAACAAGGTTTCCTCGGGAAGCTGGACCGGAACCACAGAAGATATTTTGTCCTGAGAGCAGGAAGTCACACCGGGCCAGGCCGACTCGAATGGTACAAGAACCAGGAGAAGTCTGCTGGTAAAGCTGCGCTGTCTGGCTCAAGCAAGCTGGGGTACGTTCAGTCCACTTTAACCAATTTAGGATCTTCAAGGGGCTTCACGTTGACTCCTACGATTCGCTAAATGTAGACGAGGGATGTTTTTGATACGCGTCAGTAATTTGTTTGACACCCTGAATAAATCCACTGCCTTTTTGGTCGTAATACACAACGTTCATGCTGGAAGTTAAAGAACCCTGAATTGTTTTTACCATTGACGCTGATCTCCTATCAGTCCCACCTGGTAGCTCTGAAACGTGTTAACAGAAACGTTGGCGCAGGCAGTAAGCTGCAGAAGTTACTGGACCTTTGATTCACTGTGGGGGTTTACGTCCCCCCTCACAGGGTGATGTACCTGAGGTGCTGTCTCGGTGTGAGTCGGAGCGGCAGTTCTAGGAAAGGTCACACGGTGGCGCTGTATGCCAAGGATCAGACCATGGTGCTGGTGGTGGAGGACCAGTGGGAACAAGAAGCCTGGTACCTGGCCATGAGGAAACTGATGGAGGAAGAGCGGAAGGATGAAGAGCGCGGAGAAGGATGTGATGAAGAGGATGACGGCTATTGCACCCTTCCCTCCGCTGCTTCCTTCAAAGAGGTTTGTTTTCCCCCAAGCATTCGATCTATGGAGACGAGGTGACATTTTAAGGTATTTACAGTCACCTCTGTTACTCATGAAGGGATCATTCTAAGCTAATGAAAACACAACCGTTCTTAATTGAATGAGAACATAGTAATGGATAAAATATATCTGATAATAAATCCACCAGAAAGCTTCTAAAATGCAGAGAACTTGGTTTTGATCTCCTCAAAATACCTTTTACTGAAATGTTTTTCCAGTTTCTTGGTGACGGACACACTTGTATTCCACAGGGCAAGTATGTCGTCATCATCCCTGAAAATATCAATATAAACACTACAAATACAGCCAAAAGAACAGTTTAACATACCTAAAACCAATGAAAACACCTCGATGGTCCCTGCTGGAGACCCGGGCCGTACGGCGGGCCCCCTAAAGGGGAGCGAGGCCACGAGGAACAGAACCAGGACTGCTTGTAGCCGTCTGGCTCCTGCTGCAGTGAAATGAGAGGTTTTCTAAAGGCCCCCAAACGGAACCAAATAAGAGTTCCTTACTTTGTGCTCCCAGCTTTCCACCAGGTATAAATACTCCTGCCCGCTCTTTGCCTCTGCCCCCGTCCCCCCGTCTCAGGTGTGGCCCGTCACAGTGAGGCCCACAGGTCTGGGCTGTACCAAGTCTCTGTCCGGGGAGAGCCGTCTGTGCCTCACAGCCACGTCTCTCATCCTGGTCAGAGTGACGGCGTGCAGCGATTTGCCGTCGCTCACAATACCGCTGCTCAGCGTCCGGCGCTTTGGTCACTTGGACGGTTCCTTCTACTTGGAGCTCGGCAGGTCGGCACCAAATGGGCCCGGAGAAATCTGGATGGGAGCAAGAGACCAAGGTGATGATGAACTGAAAGGTGTGGCTGTTTCACCAAGTTGTGCCTCGCCACAGGACCCTGACTTCTTGTCTGCTCTGCACAGGGAACCCGGCAGTCGCCCATCGCATTCACGAGGTGGTTATTGAGACGGTCCGGACGCTCCGAGCTCTTCCCGACTTCAGCCGCTCACCGGCCTCCTCCCGCAGTCAGCTTCAAGCCCTCCTGCCTTCAAAACGCGGCCGACCCAAATACAGAGACAAAGCGGTGAATGTGAGGCCGCCCGGTGCTCGTCCGGCGCCGCTCCTCAGGAACCCTGAAACCCAGACGAGTCCCCCTGAATGTCCCCTCCAGCCCGACAGACCACACCGCACGCAGCCTGCGTCCACTGCGGGCTCTGCCTCACACCCCGGCCCTCTCGCGTCCCCTCGGAGCTCCACGTCCGAGACAGACGACTACGTGGAAATGAAGACGGACCAGCGCGTCCCAGTGGACCAAGGGAGGGACAGAGGCGCTGCCATGGCGACGGGGGACCTCTGCAGCGGGAGCTGGAACCCGGGCGAGGCTCAGCGTCTAGGTTACATGATGATGTCACCGCCAGGAGGACACGGTTCACCTGCACTGCCTCAGGACGACTATGTGACCATGGCGAGCCCACAAAAACCCAACGCACAACCTCGCCCTTCCTCCTCCTCCTCTTCCCTCCAGACGTCATTCGACAGGTGAGATGAACTAAAATCCAGCCAGTGCAAACTCGACACTTCCTCCGTGTTTGCCTGTCGTCTTGATGAATTCACATCACGTCGGTTTCCATCAGTACTCAGACTCTCTAAGCCGATCCACGTTTATAACGTTAAGCTCCCAAGAATAAATATTAGGAATATAATGTTTAATGCCTCTCACGTCACAAAGCTGTTATTTTGGGCTGTAAAAATAAAAGTGACTTTACTGGCTTCTTCTTAGAGCTCTGACCAACTGCAAAACGATGACATATTGTAACAGGAAATGTTTGGCGGCCACGCAGGAAACTTTTTAAATGTCAAGAATGAACTAAGAGGTTCTGTTAAATCTATTTCCAGCCACGACTTGTATTAAACATTTTTTCCTCCTTCTTAATTTGTTTGTAGCTTTACTTCGGACAGCTCCTCTCCTCTGCGCGCGTCGCATCATCGGACCAACGAGCACAGTCCTCCACGCCGCCTGGTGACCTCGCTCCAGCAGTCGGAGACGGGAGCCGGCCAATCACAGAGGAGCATCCGCTGCTCCAGCCAACCACAGGAAGCAGCAGAGAGCTGCTCGTCTCCTGTGAGGAGCGTTGATCCGTCTGCCGCGATGACTCAGTTTGTCCCAAGTGGACCAGACCATGCCGGGCCGGGCCGAGCCAGCCGAGCGGCCTCGGACCAATCTGGTAGAAGATGGCGGCTGTCTTTGTGTCTGCCGGCCTGTCTGCTGGCTGAGGACGGAGACGGATTGTAATGATCGTTCTTCTGGTGACCTTCTAGTTACAGCAACGTATGAAAGAATAATCGATGGAATATTTCAATCAACGGGGCTTAAAAGGTTTAAATATGTTTAATATGTATTTGTCTGTAAATTCACTGTCTGTTTGGTTTCAGTTTCTACATCTTCTTTGTTTTTCCTCGTTTGGATTAAATTGGGACTTGAAGCACTTTCACTGTTATATGAAGAAGTAAAAGAATAAAGTCACATGAAAGCAAATGTTTCTTAAGCCCTTTATTGATCAGTAACCAAGGTGATGGAATCAAGAACAGTGAATAATAAAGAATTAAAGAAACTCTATTGGTCAATAAGCTGCTTTCAGTTTAAATACTGCTGGTTGCTTTTCTTTGCCAAGTGGTTTCCTGTGTCGTCTTCATGATTCTGTCCTAACGGTACCAACTCATTCAATACTGAAACGTTGTCCTTGTTGGGAATAGTTCTCTCCACGTGTATTTTACTGTGAACTAACCATCCATCACAAGGACTTTCACTTGATGGTCGATTTACATAAAATATGAAGATACTGGGGAGTTTTTCCTGTGTCTCAATGACAAAGACTGAAATAAAGTCACATTCATTCTTCAATAAGATGAAAAAGTCTTGAGACATGTAATTTCTACAGTCCAGGTCGGCCTTATATTACAAGTATCTTAACTTTTATATGTTATGTTTATATGATTTAATTTAGGACTAAAGAGGATTCCTAAGAAAACTACAAAATCAATGTAATTAATCTACCTGTCAGAGGTGGAAAACTTGTTCTCCGTATTATCTGCTGTGGTTGTTGAATATCAAAAGATACTTTGTATTCTCCTCTTCAGGTTTGTTATGAAGGTCTTTCCAGCTCATGAACTGATGACCTTTGGTCTGTATTAGACGTGGACGTTAAAGCTGAGATACAGCCCGTTTACACATTTCGTTTGTTGTCTTTGTTGGTTCACAGAGGAAAGACAGGAGGTTTTGGGCGAGGATCAGAGGACCTCAAGGTCGAATCATTCATAGTACAATGCAATGGCAAAAGAGCTGCAATATGCACAGTGAAGCTGATTAACAATTAAGGAACTTGAACTTCATCATAAAGATTCCACCTAAACTCATCTTCAGTTTTTGCATAACCCCCTAGGTTCACTTCTCTGAAACAACCAGTGGGGACAAAGCCCCCACTACTACCTCCACGGTAGCGCACTCAAGACTTGGCAGTGGTGGGATTTGAACCCACTAGCACTTACAGAGGTTTTGGCCCCCTGCACCACTACGCCACCAGTCCTGCTCACAACTGAGAAACTTTATTTCTCCTATTTAACCGTGAGAATGTGAGTTAAACCTCAAGACTTGAGACAGCAGCTCTTCAGCTGAGCTACCTCGCCACACACTAAACAACTCTTCGTTTCTCGTATCAAAGACTTAATTTCTTGTATTTGACCTAGAGATTACGAGCTAAACCGCAAAACTCCTTCAAGGAACGTCTGCTCAAAGGAGCTTGAACCAACAACCTCAGACAGCAGGTTGGAGCCTGCAGCCCTTCGGTTTTTCCCTTGTGCTATTCAGCCACACGCTTCATAATGTCTCTGTTTCTCCTATTAGACTTTGGGATCACTGACTTAAACCTCAAAAACACTTCAAGCTCTGGGACGTTTGAACCGTGGACCATCCACACCTCAACCTTCCTGTTATCTCCCTGCACTGTTCCACCGCACACCCACGCCGCTGGACTTTGTCAAGTCGATGAGACGAACCTCAATACTCTCATAGACTCACAGGCTGGAAGCCACATCCGTTCCGTACCGTTATAAGACAATTGCAGGTCAGGTAAAGTCATAATATGACATGTCGAATAAAGTCATAGTTGATTTCACTACTTCTATGAATTGCTGTTGTTTATTTCACAAGTTTTATACGTTAAAGAGCTGCATGTTGGCGGTGTGACCCAACAGCTCAGTCAGTTAGCAGCCTGCGTGCTGATGCCTGAGAGTGAGAAGTGGAGGATCAATCCCGACTCCCCTGTGGAGTAAACCCATCTGGGCAGAGCGAAAAACAAATGCCAGAAGAAATGGGCAAGTTCGACCTTCAGGGATTAGCTCACAAAGATGAGGAGAACCAACACACGGCACCCTGAGGAAAGAATCCCAAACGTGGCTCAGGAAGGTGGGGTTTGATCCTGATGCACGGTGGAGTTTAATGTTCCTGCTGTGAGATCTGCAACTCTTCTAGATGAACTGGCAGGTGGAACAAATTACTGGCTCAAAGTGATCAATTCTTTTAAAATTCAGCTGTTACTTCTCAGAGTAACTGCAGAAGAAACCCGTCGTCCTCTGGGCTGGAAACTGCGCCCTCGTGTGGTGAGAAGAGGAGCACAACATAAGAAAATCAAATTCACATACTTGTATAAATACATCAAATACAACAAGTTGTCCACGTTTTGATGACTGATAGCAAACTACATTAGTACATTTGTACTAATGGCACATATGTCATATGTCATAAAAATAATGTGAAATTAACAATCTGTTAAACTCGACAAGGATGTTTCTTCACGTTAATAAAATGCTAGAATGTATTTAAAGATTTCTTGCGTGGGCCCTTTTTGCATTTGTTTGCCTGTTGGACGCTTTGAACCTGCCTTAAGACGAGTAAAAACCTCATTTGCATTTCTGCTTTTGGGGTCAAGTGCCTGTACTCCTCAGACGGGTTTGCCCCACAGGAGCAGCACATGTTCTTGCGTGATTCAATTTGGTTAAGTTTTTCAACTCTGGTGAAGCCAAATCGGAAAAAAAATTAATCAAATAATTGTCATGTATGACTTAAGTAATTCCAGCAATACGATCAAACTAACAATATCAGTATATTCTAAAAATGTTCAATTATGTCTAAAAAAAAAAACATTATGGCAAAACTTCAAATAGTGGAAAACGTCATTACAGCTGGAGCTCTGTGACGGATAACGGCAGATTCCAGGTGACTTAAGCAATGTACTTTAACCAAGGAGAGACACCAGTCAGGGCCCCCCCTATGAATTATGGGTAAGGAAATCAAAACGACATTGGAGCATGTGGAACAAACCATTTTATGTCATTACAAAAGCTTGGCACAAAGTCAGTTGAGAATTTACAAGGAATATTACAGAATAAATACTGTGTTGTTTTCTTTACAAAATAAGCAGTCCTGACTACCATCCACTATTCTGATGTACAACGTGAGGAGTATTCAAATGTGAAGATAGATAAAGCGTACAAATGGGGCAGAAGATGAGGACCAGAAAGGAGTGTGTGAAATGACGAGTGGATGCTGTGCCGGCTGTGGTTTGTTGACAAGAGTTCAGCTCTGTTTAAAAAAACAGACACCACGCGGTGTCTTCAGCGACACCGCGTGGTTTCTGCTGCCATCTAAGAACCCCAAACAATTTCCCGAAGCACAGGAAGGTCCTTGTGTCGGAAGCATCTGGTGGCCCCCGTCTTCAGGTCAGCAGCAGGTTTCTCTGGAGAGGAGTAAGTGAGATGGATCAAAATCAATAACCTGTCAATATGACGGATTTATTTCATAGTGTTATGACCCCTTAGAAATTGACCACTGTGACCAAAAAGAGGAGTCTTATCCCACCCACACATGTCAAATATCACATGTGCTAATTGGCTAAATGACCCTTTCCAGTATATGGGATTCAGGGGAGACATCTTTACATTGCTGCAGTTTGGACTCAAAATAGCTTCGTCACTTGCTGGGACGATGTTAAAAAACGAACTATTGGTGGGTACGGTGATGTGCAGTCACCGGTTTGCACGGATCGCTGTGGAGGTACAGTTCAGCACCTGAGTGCAGCCGCTCCTCCCGCTCTCCTCAGTCGTCCTTCTTGTTGTCCAAGAGCTCCTGCGTCTGCTGGGCCAGCAGCCTCTTCGCCGCCAGCTCCTTCTTCAGCGCCGCGTCTGCCTTCCGACCTTGGTAGATCTTTGCCCCGGCGAACGCCAAGCACAGCAGCAGCGTCTTCAGGGCCAGGATGTAGAGGAGGAGGGGGACGTTGTCCAAGGCCTGAGGACGGACAGTTAAGCGTTTGAGGAGGGCACAACCGAGGCACATTTCTGAACAGCTG
This sequence comes from Gasterosteus aculeatus, assembly GCF_964276395.1. NCBI lineage: Eukaryota > Metazoa > Chordata > Actinopteri > Perciformes > Gasterosteidae > Gasterosteus > Gasterosteus aculeatus. The sequence continues at coordinate 26,936,676 of NC_135688.1, read as the reverse complement.
CTTAGATCTGACAAATGCCTGAGGGGGAAGGAAAAAGGAGGAAGAAAGCTCTGGAACGTTCGGGGACCCTGGAGAGGTTTCTCCCTCCCTCCCTCCCTCCCTCCCTCTCAGCTGTCAGAAAGGGAGGTGGAAGTGGATTTAGCTCCAAAGACGGGAGGCGGTGTGTGACGGAGACGAGCAGCTGCATACCATGTTGCATTCTGGGCTTTCATTTGCAATAGGTCATGCACACCGTTGTCGCTGCCAAAACTTTATTAAAACAACGTATGATGAGTTGTCAAGCCATGTTCCTAAACACTAATCCGTGAAGTGCCACAATGTTACATTCATTCCATTGCCAACTAGTGCGTTACCGGTTATTCTCAATGTATTACCATGCAAATTGTTGCAAAAGTGTCCCACGTATAAACGCCTGATCACACAACAGGGACGGATGAAGGAACGGCAGCCGCGTGACAGTCGTAGACATTGTTATACCGTCACTTTTAATTAACACCCATTTGGGTAACTTTAAATGCGAAGTTTGTGACGGACAACGCGGGGCACGCAGCAGCGCTCAGCTGTAGCATCGTTAGCATTATGCTAGTGGCCGTTATCGCGTAACAGCAAAGTGCGCAACAGGTATTACCCATACAGACATAGGATGTATAAAACAGTAGTCATGAGTTTATTTACCTTCCAGTTGATCATTCTAACGGCTGGAGTGTTGACGTATCTTATTTACCGAGTCAGCCACAGACGTCTTAAAGCTCCTTTCAAGAAGGCGGGGCTTGCGGTGACAGCCCAATCGAGTGGCAGTTTCCGTTGGACGTAGACTGCTGCATTCATGTAAAACGTGGACTAAAGTGTTTTACGTGTCTAGCAATCATTATGGCATTCATTTATATCCACTTTGTGTGCATACATATGAGCTGAGATAGATGAGATTTATCAAACTGTATTAACAATATTTTAGTTATTGGTTTCAATGGTTGTTTATTGATTGTGCTACATACTTTACGTTAACTCCCACTGTCATGAATGCATCATAACTGGCCTTGATACAGACGACCACCTGCTAGGTTCTTGAAGTAGGATAAAATACAACCATATAGAGATTTTCTTTGGGCCAAATGTGTTTAATTGGCATTCTTATTTACATTTATATTTAGTTAAACAATAATACAATTTTGGACATACGGAACGCGCTGAACTCGTCAATGCACATTGAGGAACATACCAGAAGAGGGCAGTAGTGAGTCAGTTAACCGAAAGTAAAACACCGTAACTTCTCACCGAAGAAGAACCCGCACTGCGCATCAACACTGTGTCAAATAACAAGCACACCGCTATGCTATAAAGTGCGCGTCCTGCTTGTCTCGCAGCATGGCTCTAGTTCCGTACGTGGAGAACCCGCTACCGGCTCTCTCCAAGCTCCACAACTCATCGGCGCAGTTCCGGTTCGCCGACCGCGACCTCCGCCTGGCGCAGGACTGGAAGAGTCTCGGGGTGGCCGCGGTCGTGTGGGACGCGGTAAGCGAGGCGATCCGTGTGCAACGTCCGGTCTCCCCCCCTCTCCCCTCCCCTCCCCGTACCGTCGTTATGACGTTTTCGATTAAACGCGTGTGACGCGTGTTTTCCAGGCCGTCGTCATGTGCATGTACCTGGAGATGGGCACGTTGGAGTTAAAGGGGAAAGGGGTCATCGAACTGGGAGCCGGCACCGGACTGGTGGGCATCGTCGCGGCCCTGATGGGTGAGTTTACTGTCCGGTTGGAAGACAAAACAGATGTGAGTAACGCAAGTGTGAATAGGGTAAAACGTGTCACACGTCCCCCCCCCCCCTACACACACACACACACACACACACACACTGCAGGTGCCAAAGTGACCATCACTGACCGAGAGCCGGCCCTGGACTTCCTCTCCGCCAACGTGAAGGCCAACCTGGCCCTGGACTCCCAGGGGTCAGCGGTCGTGTCCGAGCTGAGCTGGGGGCAGGACCTCGATCGCTACCCAGCCGGGGGGTTCGACCTGGTCCTGGGGGCGGACATTGTCTACCTGGAGGACACCTTTGTGCCGCTGCTGCAGACCCTGGAGCACCTGTGCTCGGACACCACCGTGGTGCTTCTGGCCTGCAAGATCCGCTACAAACGAGACACGGACTTTCTGAGCATGCTGAGGAGGCAGTTCAGGGTGGAGGAGGTCTACTATGAGACACAAAGGGACATCCATGTGTACAAAGCCTGGAAAGTGTCCCCCAGAGAGGACTTGTGATGACTGGGTGTCCGATCCATTCAGGTTCACTGCCTTCTTAGTTGTGGTAATTCACTGGGTTATTTTTTTGTTTTTTTTGCATACAAATAAAGATGTTTAAAACAAATATTACCAGAAACACATTTATTAACAGCTGCCAAAAATGTAATATGTGAATAGCTCTAACGTAATGCACTGTATCATACACGTTGGTGCTGACATTTAGAAATTGTGAATACAAAATGAATGAAAAGCAACATTAAAAAATAAAAGCATAGTGATGACTAAATAATACAACATGGCATTCCACTATGACGAAAATATACTTTTAGTTCAGTGTGTCTGTCCCAAGTCCTTTTTGATTGGGTCACACTTTACGATCCTTGGAGGACGTTTTGAAAGGTGCAACCGAGCCGAGATTTAACGCTCCACACGACCAGCGACGTCTGATTAAACGCAAGCCGGCGCCCGAAACAACAATACACGCATGTACATGTTGTGATTCACTGCGCTCTAGCAGCAGAACTTTGAAGTAAAATCTGAGAGGCACCTTGTCAGCGCAGGCTGGGCCGGTATGCATCGTGGGACGCGTGGCATGATTGTGTGTGCAAGGAAAGTGCGGCGGCAACATTGTAATCCTAAAAATCTGAAGCTGGAGACAAAATGACATTAAGGGGACCCGATATCTCATATTCGCAATAAAAAAACTAGGAATATATATATCCCCCCCCCCCGTAACAAAACCGCGTTGAGGTCTCGCCAAAAGACCCCATAATACCAAGAGATCCATGGATCCAGTTACGGTGCGTCGCCAAAATGTGCAGAAAAAGATGCTTTGGGGACAAGTAAGGCTCATTATTTTTGTTCTTCATTCAAAACAAATCCAGGAGTAAATACAATTTATTTAAAAAACGGATGGAAAGTCCATAGTACAAAAAAACGCTTCTTTTAAAATACAAACTCTGCAGAGTCACCATTTTGTTTACATAGTCTGGTGCATGGACAAAATGTATTTTGTATTTAATCAAATTTGTCTGGATGAATTGATTCCGGGGGCAGTTTCCTACGGCTGTACCGAGTGTTTGGTTTCCCCATTTGAAGCTCCGAAGCACTTCCAAATGTAGCCGAGACTCTGCTTCCCTTTTCAAAAAGGAAAAGTGCAGTTTTTTTTGTATTGTGGACATATAAATAAAATTCATGGCGCTGTTGGATTAGACTGCTACGACTGGTCGTTGCAGATGTGGGAATCCAATGTTTCTCATAAAGGCTAAACATCTACAAATAAAATACTTGACCTTTTCGAACACACAAATCGGGCGCAGTCACACGCCGCCACCACTGTAACATACGTCAACAAATACAGAAATAAACAACGCTAAATTAAAGCCAGCAATTGGAATGAAGCTCCTGACGCACCGGAACAGCCCCGGACTTTACCGTAACCTACGGCGACCGGCCGGAAAGCAGATCTGCTGGAAATGTTGGGAATCAAAAACAATGAGCCTTAGTTACGTGTCAGTACACAAACGAGGGATCCCGACTTTGGCCTGTCCGTCATGTTTCTTTAAAGCGGCATTTGACATGAAAACCCATTTAAAACTCCGCATAAATGGGAGACTTTTTGTTGTTGTTGTTGCTGCTCTGGTCGTATCAAGGCAAAATGAAATAAAGTTTAAAAAAAACAAAAAACATTTTGCAGCAGACGATCCAATACATAATAAAACAAAACACCGCTAAAAGTTAAAATGTCCATGACGCAGCCCATCTACAGTTCAAAGCATTAGTAAGTAACAGCTGTTAATGCAATAGTACAACAAACGATGCACACGGAGGGAAACCTCTCCGCGCGAGCCAAGAGTCCCGGGGAGATGCAACTGTAAAATGTTCCGTCCCCGCTGGCGACGGTTTGGCGAGCAGTTCCCCCGTTGCTGGTGATGTCGCCCCCCCCCCCAGTGACAGAGCACGCGTCCCTTTCGGCGGCGCCGGAGAGTCCGGAGCGGCCCTCGTGGTTCTCGTCTCCCGACCCTTTGCCGCGAGCACCCTGTCCGGCGCGGCGTGGTGACCTCAGCACCCCGCCCTGAACGCCGCGCTTTGGTGGAGAAAACAGAATTGCGGTTTTCGTAGAGCGCGGGGGCGGGGGCACGTTTTTTTTTCCCCCTCCTCTTCCTGGTGAGTCATTTTTACAGATTTTTCAGCAGTTTCTAAAAAGAAAGCCAAAGTAGAAAAGGGTGGTGGGGGGGGGGGGTTGGCATCCGGGTGCATGGCTCTCTGCTGAGTCTCTGTACATGGGGACAGTCGGGCCCCGGTCGAACCCCCGCCAGGCGTTTGGGGTCCTCTCTACTCAGATTTGTGGCAGTACAAGTCTTTGAGGGCTTTGAGTTCCTCGATGAGGGTTTTGTTCTGGTTCTCCAGCACAGCCACGCGGTTCTCCAGACACTTGACGTACTCCTTCTTCTTCCTGCGACACTCCCGGGCGGCCTCCCTGTGCGACATGAGGACAACGCGTGAGCAGATGTCTGCGGTGGACGTCTAAAACGTGCACTAATGGCTACCGGAGACGGTCACCATGGAGACAAAACACACACGGCCCGTCAGCGACTGAGAACTCCCACCTGTTTTTCATAAGTCGGACCTCCCGTTTGCGCGTGACTTCCTCTGTGCCTCCTCCCGAGCCCAGTGCGGGGGACGTTGCCATGACCACCCCGGGGGTGATGGCGCTGGTGGGGGCCGTGCGGATCTGGTAGGCCTGGACGTCCCCGGAGGAGGCTGACGGACACGGCGGGACGAGCACAAAGCGGTTGTGATACAGACATTCGAACAGATTCGCGCCGACGGAAAACGGCGTGCTACAGCAGAGCGCTGCGTGACCTCATCCGCTCACCTTGTACGACCACCTGGTTGCTCGGCACTAGGATCTGCTGCCCGTCGGATGTCTGGGCGTACTGCAGGATGGTGGCGCCACCCTGGCCGGCGTTGGCCATGGTCAGTGTCTGCATGCCCTGCACGCCATCCGTGCCGTTATTGGCCAGCTGGATGGCTCCGCCCTGGGTGATGGCGACTGCGGAGGGACGTTGTGTTCGAATCAAATCTCAAGCGAGCATTAGCGACGTTCTCCGATATCCAACGGTCGTGCGAATGGAAAATGGCAATACAAGCGCTCAGCGGCGAGTCCACACAAGTCCATCCCTTTAAAAGTCCTTTCCCAAACACGCGTGATGCACGTGTGATTACATGTGAGACTACAGAGAGCTAGAGGGCATGTTTCAACAAAAAACCCAAGCTTCCTATGTGGCGGTATTTAAAAGTACTTACTGTACTGCCCACTGCTGGTCTGGTAGATGGGGGTGGGCATGGTGACCGTGGTGATGGGGGGGGCCGAGTCGTCTTCCGACTTCTCTTCCTCAATGCGAGGCACCGCTGGAACGTCTGATGACAGATCGTTGAGAATCTTCCTGAAAAAACAACAACAAAAACAAACAAACAGTCAGAGCGTCAAAAAACAAGGGGCGTTTAATCAACAAGGCATTCATTATTGGAATGAAAGCGCTCTTCTAGGTTGATTACATATCCGAGATACGGTGTCGCACAGACCTATAAGAGGGTCGCCTGGACAGGATCTCTCGCCTCTTCTGACAATCTGTGACACTTTCTACGGACTCCTGAGAATCTTCACTCTCACCAACGGTTGAAATCTGCAAGTGAACAAAAAAAAAAATCGTTATACTCTTATTTTAAAATGGGACGCCACATGTTTTGTACGTGCAAGACCGGAAGAAGTATGAAACGAGGTGGTGGCTTCTAATCCCATGTGGTAAGTCAATTCAAACCAATGGAAAATTCTGTTCCACGTACGTCTGGACTTATTGTTGATTAATGAAAAATGAGTTAGCTGCGAACGGCAAAGAACTCGTAGCTGTGTTCTCACCTGTACCGTCTGGACCTGAGGGGACTGGATTACGGAGGGCTGGGCCGCTTGGATCACTCCGTGCACTTGGACCGTCTGACCATTAGGTAGCTGCACTAGTGTGACGGTGGAACCACCGGTTGTCAACTGGCTGGCTGCTATGGACGCCTGTAACCATGACAACACACTCTCATCCAGTCGCTGGAGATATTGCTCTGATTTTCAAGGAGGTCGTTCAAAGTGTTGATTAATGTTTACCTGGGTCAGAGTGATGTGCTGGGCCTCAGACTCGGACACAACCGTTTCACCACTTTGCTGTGTGTCTGCACCAGCCTCCATTGTCATTTAAAATCTGAAAAAGCAAGAGACTCCTTACTTGTATATGCACCAACATGCTTGAAACAGACCCGTGCGGCACAAAAACAGTGATCCGGGTGCTTAAGGTGTGCAGGAGGGGAAAAATAAAACCTGTGTAAATCGTGCATCGCCCCACAGTTGATGTGCAGGAGGAGGGTGTGGCTTAGCATCACGGGCTAGCATATCATTTATTTGTTAACGATCAAGTAAGTTAGGTTTAATAATTAACACAGTTTACAAGCATGTGGCACAGATATATTCAGTGACATTTTAACTGGTCTCGCCCTTCCCGTTAAACGCCGGAAGACTAAAGCCGACTCATCGGCTAGCCTGGAGTCACAGCTAGCACGAAGCTAGCTAGCTCGCGCTTCATTGATACCGTTAGCATGCTAACCAGCTAACGTTAGCTCGGGGGAAATGCATTGCAAACACATTTAGCCGCCATTTATTCAAAATCGCCCAATCTCTAATCCAGCTCATTTTTTCCGGCTTTTTAAAAAAGGCTCGTCTAGCAGCTCGGCACTTTGCAGTAAAATCAAACTGTTTTACAACCTAATAACGCATTAATGCAACTAATACCGCCGAGGTGCTAGCGGTGAGCTAGGATGGAGGGAAATGCATGCTTAGTATACCAGTTATGTTTGCAACTAACGTTAAGGGATTCTTTCTCCCACTTTCACTGACGAATTTGTTGGCCACACACTACGTGAGATCGACACCGTGTAAAACGTGAATTTACTTTACGCGCGCCATTGCTTCTGCAACTTACTCCTAAACAGTTTATTAAAAAAAAAAAATCCAACCTCCAAGCCCACTCCCATATTAATACCTATGTCTCAGCCGTGTTGAGGCAGCGAGACCGGCAAAGACTGACTCACTTTGAGAGCCTCTGCAACACCGCCGCCATGATCTCTTTGTTGGCTTTGTGCGGATACGAGGCTCGAATAACTTCTCTGGGCAGCCATCTATCTGTTTAGCAAACATCGGACGCGTATCCTCTTACCAACACAGACTCGCTTCGTCACTCCCGGGTCTACGGAGCTCCACTTTTATTCAGACCGACACGTAAGAGACCGCGTCAGGCTACACCTCCGTCGCGTCACCGAGAACAACAACACGGAGAGGAGGACGAGGGAGACGACGACAGCGAAAATCAGCTCGGTCGACCGCAGCCGAGTCCGAACGGAGAATGCCGGAGAAGGACGAAGGCCGCCGAGGTGGCGATCAAAAATCACGGCGACGGCCGAAGAAAGATTTCGAGCTCCTCGAACGTATCTGAGCATGCGCCGCATTGTAAAATCAGGAATCTATAAAAGACCAAATAATGGGCAGATATGTTTGATCTAAATAGTAATTTACTAGAGATAATCATCATCATAACAATAATAATAATACGTTATTGTGTAAGTGTAAAAGAAACCTTTTAGAGTTATTTATGTAAATGTATTTACTCATATAAAATATACATTTTAATTTTAACACTCGAACGCTTTATAAAAACACTCCAAATTATGCTATGTCGATATAAAATGGCTTGTAATTCACAAACAGCATTTCTCTTGTGGTCCACACGGTGGCAGCAAAACTCTTTATTTCCCCTCACTATGAGCGCCAGCAGCACCCCGTAACATGTTCCCCCCCCCCAAGCTTTATAGATCAGTTATCTGTGAATTGGATTGATCCTAACTGTGACATTGGCTTTGTATCACCAAACCATATTGGGATTTTAATGAGAAACCTATGTACTATTTACAGCTCTCGTGATTCACATTACATTTACTTCTCCTTGGTTGTGCCATTTAGCCATAAAACTTGCTCATTAACTCTGTCACTAGGTGTGTGTGTGTGTGTCAGGACTGGTGGTGCAGGACCGAAATGGCTTCCAAGCTGTGGCAGCTGGTCAAAATCCTGCAGGGAAAATGAGACTTCAGGCCAATTTACGACCATCATCTATGTGCGAGGTCATTTTAAAACAGTCACACACAAGCACACACACGTCAAACATACTCATCTTTGCGTATGGAGTGAATGCCTTCACCATTTGTGCAACATATTCATTGCTGACCGAACAAATCTTGTGCCCTTCACCATGAAAACTGCCTCTATTTGCAGTTTTACATTTTGGTACTTCTCTATTCAAAGTGAAGTGCCGATAATGAATTGTTCAGTCACTCATTCATCATTCAAACTCATCTCACATATCATAAGTACGTGTCACAAACCAGCCTCCTCAATCCGTTCCAGAGTATTAGTCTATAACTTGATTGCACATTGATTTCCCTCAATAATGAGCGCCAGAGGATAGCCTTAGAGAAGCCTAATTAGCCTGCAGTGGAGCGGTTTACTGAATATGCACATTACGTCCGTGCACATTCGGAGTGTTTGCAGTGTTTCAAAAAGAGAAAAATAAAGAAAATCACATCTAAAGTTTGTGTGTCTGTTTATATTTTCTCATTGTTTTGCACACAGCAAAAATAAAATCCCCATTCACCAATTCATACCAAACTTTCATGTGATAACAATTGTTTCTAGGATTTTGACAAACACAACCGGGTGAACAGCTTCTTGCATCATTATTTTAAAAGAACACTGGCCACGTTTATTAATGTAAAGAAGGAGAAAAACAGCACTTTTCATTCCAGAAGCAAGTAACAGGCATTTTTGTTTTAGCATTTTCTTTTATATTAGCATACAATTATTTCAAATGTTGCCAATTAATTTTCTGTGGGTTGACTAATCTTCACGGCTCCAAACCTTGTATAAATACATTTTAATGTGGTTCTCTCTCAGTCACTGAAACCCAAAGTGTTTCACATCCGTCGTCGAAAAAAAAACACATTCATCACATCACAATCACGTCTTCTGGGTGCCCGTCAACGTGGTCGCCGTGTGTGGTGAACGACGGCGCATTTCTGATTGGGAACTGGTGAGTTCTGGCACAGAATGTGTGATCGCGCGGTTCCCCTGAGCCCTTCGCGCCAAACGACCCCCGGGCTGTAAATCACAGCCGAAAGCACCGACAAACAGCCGGAGTGAAGCGACCACGGACGTCCAAAATGGTGGAGGAGGAGGAGGAGGTGGAGGAGGATAGGAGTTTAATCTTCAGCATATGAAGTGGGGACCTGACTCCAATCCAGAGCCCCATCCCTTTCTCTTAAACCCAGCTGTCAAAGACCCGGGCTTAACACAAGCCTCCAGAAACCCATCGACGGCCCTATGACACTTTCTCCTTCGCCAGTTCTTTCTTCCCTCGGTTTCCGTTGCCTCTCCTGGCGCGTTGTTTTTAACTCGCACGGTTGTACGAAATCGCAACCCTTTCCAGATCGTTATCTCGCCCCCCCCCCTCCCCGAACTGCAGCACAATATTGAGCGTATTGCCGAGATGCCTGATATGTTATTTCATCATTGCAGTCCGATTTTAAAAGCAGTCCTCAATCAAAGCGAGGGGGGCAAATATCACACCTGCCACTCAAGCAGGGCATTATGGGAGATAGCATTGCTTGGGGGGGCATGCAGGGGGGGCCACGAGGCTTCGTCCAGAGAGAGGCTGAATATGGAGGCGGTGGGGAGGGGGAGGGAGGGGTTGGGGGGGGTGAAAGACACGCGGTGCATTTGAATACTGCTGACCTTAAATGCACGCTCTTCATTGTGGGTGGAATTACCTGAACCGCATATGAACCAGTCGCACCTGGCAAAGGTTGCCATGGATACCGGGCCCCACAGTCTGCCTCCCTCCATCGTGCACGCGCACGCACACACAGAGGGCTCTCAAACCCGAAGACGTGAGTTTCAGAGATACCCAGCGAGCAAACGTTGTGCGGCTGAGGTGCAGCATCGAGCTGCGGCTGCGAGGCGGGAGAGTTATCTAACACGCCGAGATTGTGCTGACCCGGACCTCCTGCTAATCTAGGCTGCGGGCAACAACGTGTATTGGGCGATCGCAATCAATCCGTCAAGGTGTCACCTCCCTCCCTCCCTCTCTCTCTCCATCCCCGCCTCCCCCAGCCGCAAGGAGTTCTTTTTCGCCTGCGTCCCTCCCCCCTGCCTCCTCCGCCTGACCGTCCTTTCTGCCTTTTCTTAAAGGTTACCCTTCGAGTCCGCGCTAATGCAATATTCAAATGATCGTAAAATACCTGGAAAGAGTCGTTGGCGCCCGGATGTTATTTTAAGAGATGCACACAAAACTTTGCTGTTCGTTGAGGCCGAGCATAGTTTTTAGCTGCAGCTGTAGCCTGTAGAAACGTTCCATCCATTGACGTGCAAAGATGTTCACTGTCTGGTTGAGCGTTCCATGGCGGGTACCGTGATTGGGATTCAGACCAAACTCACGGACAAGGCCTCTTTTAGAATATCCTAACCGGCACTTTAAAACACGGCAGCGATGGTCGCCAATTTCCCCCCGTTCCTTTTAAGCACTGTCTTAAAACACTTTGGTGTGTCTTTATGGTTCTTTGGCTTCAGGCGGGCTCTTCTTACCGCACTCTGCCGCGTTCCGTCTGAAGCCGTCTCGTCCAGCGCAAGTTCAATGTCAGAAGGGCAAAAAAAAAAAACGCTGACACTTTTTGCACAGAAAGTGCATTTTGATGTACGACTTATACCAGCCTGTTTTTATCCTCAAATGAAAATCGACACCCCCCCCCCCCCTCCTCTTGTTGCTGTTTCTCTCTCTCAGTGAGGCAGTAGGAGGGCAAGACAGAAACACACCCATGATGGGCTAGGTGCTGGAGTGTGTGTGTGTGTGTGTGTGTGTGTCTGCGCTTGCTGCAATGCTCCTTCCCGTCACAACATGTCATTCTGGACACTATGACTCCCAACAGAGGCAGACACTGCAGCCCACTGACACAGAGCGTAAGGTCATCTGTCAAACAGAGAAGGCTACTGTGTGTGTGTGTGTGTGTGTGTGTGCGTCCACCAAAGCGTTGCCCGTGTTTCTCCTCCATCCAGGCTCCAGATAACATGTGTTTTTTTATGTGTGTGTTTCGCACATGCAGCATTGTATATTTCTCGGGCTGCGAGATACGGCGGAATATGAAGACCCTGGGAAGCTGTCATTCACGCGGTCAGCTCACAACACCCCCCTCCCCCTCCCGAACCCCCCCACCACTCGCTCTCATCCCTCACCTCCTCTTGCTGCCCGAGTTCAGAAGTTGCCATGGCTACCGGCGTCCCGGTGGGAGCGCGATGTGCTCTGGCCCCCGAGCCGTCGGAGCAAGCGTGCTCGGCAGGAGTGGAAGGGAGCAGGGGGGGGGGGTGTTGACCTTTGACCTGGTCTTACTAATGGAGAAGTGAAGTGTGTGTGGGGGGGGGCAGGGCTGTGCAAGGGTTGTAAATTTGACTGATCCTCGCTGGGGATTGGCGCACGGGGGTGGTGGTGCTGGGGTGGGGAGGGTAGGGGGGGGGGGGGGGGGGGGGGGTGGCCTTTGAGCTCCTGAGCCCGGCTGCCTCCCGGATCTCAGAGGGGCCCTGGGCGAGCGAGATAGCCGCCCTCTAATCCGCCGACTCCCTCTCACCTGCCCCCCCCCCACATCCCCCCTCCCGCCCCCGTGTTTCCCCAGATAGCGCATCTTCTTGTGTCAGATCTGTGCAGCTGTCACCGCCGCTGCTTGTAAGGACGATGCTTTGTGGCAGTTTGCGTGTGCACGCGCGTGTGCGTGTGTGCGTGTGTGTGTGTGTGTGTGTGTGTGTGCAGGTCACAGCGAAATATCACAGTGAGCAATGGAAGATGTGAAGGGGGGCTTTTAAAATCCGCCCCCCGCCCTCTAAAAGAGAGGAAGGTACCCGTGATTCTAGAGATGTTGCATATAGCATGTTACTTATGATTAATAACATATTTCAGACATGAAGAGTCGGGGTGTTTGCAATTCGCTAGAAGAGATATAATATCTGTTTATCTACAAATGTTTCATTTAACAGAAGGATCTTCTCTTTTTGATTGGCTGCTGACCTTTAATAAAAACAACAATTGATTTCATCCATCCAGCTTTGCTCAGAATGTTTTTTAATGCGTTTTGTTTTCTTGGTCTCATGGACACTCCACGAAACACGGGATGAAACATATATATCTTTATATAAATCCATAAACTCAAGTACTTGATCAAACATGTTTTGCAATGTCTTTATATTTATACTTTTTGCACCTCTTGACCGCGGAACATTTGACTTTCTAACCACGCAGCGTGCATATTCAATGCGCCAAAACCCGCCCCGGAGCTCAGAAAAGCGAGAGGAGGCAGAAATATTTGTGCCAAGAATGAGAAGCCCGAATGTGCGTTTCCGTGTCTCCTCACAAGGGAATAGGGGACAGTCAGGAGAAGGGTTATTTACTGGGCGGCCCAGGCGACCTGTCCGTCCTCACGTCCGGCCCCGGCAGATTAAGATGCAGCCGCTGGCGGCTGCCAGAGCTGGCTGAGATTGATGGGGAACACTGGGCCACAGAGGCCCTGCAGAATCGCGAGCAGAGCCTGTGGGTACCGACACCAGCTCCTCTCTCCTCACTTCTCTCTCTCTCTCCCTCTCTCTCTCTCTCTCTTGTCACCCTTTTTTTCCTTCTTTTTTTTCTTCTTTACTGACTTTTCTTTATCGCTCTGTTGCTCTTTCTGGCATTTTTTTCCTCTCTCTGTCACTCTGCCGCTTTCAGCATTCCATGTTCTCTCTGTCCGTCTGTCACTCTATCGCCCCACTGTGCCTCCCAACCAGTCTCACCCCCCCCAGGAAGACGCTGTCTCAGCAGCTTCGGATGTCATGAAACTGCAGGTGCATTATGTGTGTGTGTGTGTGTGTGTGTGTGTGATGCTGAGGGATAAAAGTGAGGGGGAACGCGCTCTAATAAATAATCTGATGTTTTGCAGGGAAAGTTAGCTGTGTCTGTCTGGTGTGTGTGTGTGTGTGTGTGTGTGTGTGTGTGTGTGAGCGCTAACGTGGATCAATTGCAGCTTCCATAAGCTGTCTGCACAGCTGTGGAATTGCCGAGGGGAATAAAAACAGCAATTATCCCAGTGTGTCAACATCTGCACGAGTGTTGATACTTTCCAGTTATTTGAAAGTAATTCTAATGTTCCAGTCGTGGAAGACGGAACGCATGAGAATGGAAATGGACGCTGTCTGTGTGTGTGTGTGTGTGTGTGGACGCAGGATGTGTGTGGACGCTGTACAAACTGCACTGGCAGGGTTTTTGTTGGAGTCCCCAGGGCAGAAGACGCATGAGTCAGCGGCCAGTAGGATTTATGGCCAATTGATTAAATTAGCATTTGTTCTGCTACTGGGGCAGCAGCCTGTCAGTATAAACACACTGAAACACACACACACACACACTCACACACTCACTCACTCTCACTCCCACGTGGGCAAACCGACATGCACCTGTACACCGACCGCAGTGAAGGAACGCGGAGGGAAAGAAACAAGACAATGAGGAAAGAGAAAAGAAAAAACGAACGACACAGAAAGGCAGTAGACAATTAGCGGTGGTGTCAATAAGTCAACGTGATTAACATCGGGATCGCCGGGATGTAAATACCGGAGGAAACACACACACACTGCGCTTCCTCCCGTAGCGATCTTTCATGCGATACAGCGCGCGAGCAAAGGGCGGCGCACGCAGCGGGCTCGCCGACAAGCCTTTTTTATGACATTCATCAAAGCCATCTGCCATTTTCCGCTCAATTAATTTGTTATGGGAAGTGGGATCAATTAAGTGCGTGGCGTAATGGCTTTATATCCTTGTTTCCCTTTTATAGCCCAATATTTTTCCGCGCTCCACTCTGGCATGAAAGGGCGAAATCGATATCCGCGGCTGTTTTACCCTCCTGAGGACTAATACGTTTTTGCCACTCTTCCTGGCATGATAAACTGGGCCGTAATGAGGGGTTAGGGCGATGGGACGGACTGGACGCGGACCCCCCGCGCTCCATCCAACCGGGCCGCGGCGCCTGATCTGCCGTTCATCTCCTCCGGATGGCAGGTGGAACTTGTTTCCTGCCACTTGACTGCACAAGCGGCAGTATCAAGAGGGATTGACCCTCGGCCTCCCTTATCACCCGTGGTCCCGCCGTAGCGATAGCGAGTGGCTTAGAGGACGGCGTGTGATAAGGACAACGGGGCGGGACCGCCGGTTTGACAGTGACGGGTGGAGCGGCGGCGGCTCGTGGCGGCATTAGTACAAGTGTCACGGGGCGCGCGCCTGTACTCGCCTCCTCACCTCGACCCCTGCCACGTATTGATCGGCCTCCCATTAAGCCTAGCTGATGGGGCTTGATGATATGACGAAGGAGTGGGGGAGCGAGGCGGCCGCCTTTAAGTGCGTGCACGTGCGTGGCTTCCGAGCAGGCTCAGGGGCCGTCATTACTCCTGGTTGCGGGCCTGGTGACATTGCCGTATTGATTTTGACATCTGGTTGGGATGCGCTTTAGGGGCCAGATCTTAAACCAAGGCGACCAAAGTGTCACCCAGTTTGTTTTGTCGCAGGTTACCGGCGCAACCAACCGGCACGTTGTGACTCTAAGGGGTGTTTGTTGCAGACTTAGGTCGGACCGAGGTCCGAACCAGGACGTCCACGAACTGAACACTACTCTGAAAAGCTGAGGCTGTCAGAGTGTAAATCTCTGATTTAAACCCATTCAAGATTCCTGCATGGTCCACCTGCACCACACACACCGGAAAACACCTGGAAGAAGTGCTGAGTCTCACTCAGTTGCTAATGTTGCTTGACAACAAATAGATGCACACACCTCCCATAACAAAAAAAGACAACTCGGACACACTGAGATGCTAATTGGTGAGGTTTTCAGGTAATGGAAGACATGAGCCAGGGTGGCTGTTTCTCACCAAACCCCTGATTGCTGCAAAGACATAGATGACATCACCTTTTACCAAACAGCCACCTCAAGCTAGTAAGAAAAGCGACCGGACCAAATCCGTTCTCACCCTGCCATGAAAAAGTGCACTACTGCTAATGTTTTTTCATTTACTGGTTTGGCTTCCACCTCGCCGTCACAGTCTCCCAAGTGCATTAAAGCGGTTGTTCCTGCACCGGCAAAACGCAATTCATCACTTGATGGATGATGACTTAATTTCAGAAAACCCAGCGTCGTAGCTCCAAGTCAAAGCCGTTTCATACGTATTGAAAGCAGCTGCAGTCTAGCGGAACCGAAAGTGAAAGAAATCAATGGACGTCTTCGGCTACTTTTGCCCGCCACTCTTCCCTTAGTTTTTGTTTTAACAGTGCACGGTAATAGAACGCTCGAAAAGGTGCCCATTATAGTTTTTTTTTAAAACAATGGGGGTGGGGTGGGGGGCTGCGAGCTCTGGGAGGCGAGACAAACACAGCGGCTCCAGACACGCAGAGCCATTGGTGGGCTGATGCAGGGAAAACAAATGACACTGGTATTAACATTTAAATATGTATATATCAGTGCTGCGTTGATTCATTCAGACATTCATTTAATTTCTGGAGACAAATAAGGCCAATAACGTTATGTTACCTAACGTGTTTTGTGGGAACAAAAACACCCATTATGTGCGAGGTCATGCTAAAAAGCGGGGCGGCAGAAAAGGTCAGCAGGGCACAGGTTTTATTCAGCCGACAGCAAAGTCAGATGAGCGCGCGGGGGGGGGGGGGGGTCTCCTATTAGGACGAGCCGCGGATTAAAACTCCATCGATCCGACTGTAATTTATTTATCAATTCAACAAAAAATTAAACATTGACCTCAGTCTTTGAAAATCCCCTCTTTTAATCCTGCCGAACGCGGTGACTCGAATACCAAGCGAGCGAATGTGGGGCCCTTCATTGGAGAAACTTAAACAAGTGGTGGGGATGGGAGGGGGTGAGGGGGGCGAGGGGGGGGGGGGGGGGGGGGGGGTTCTTTCTTCCTCGCGCTTTAGAGTTCAAAAGCACGACCATTAAAAGCTCCACACTTCAAGCTCCTGCCTGCCGCATCTCCCGAAACCCCCAGGATTCCTGCTTCTGGCAATAAACAACGGATCCATTCCTCGCCGCCGCTCCTTCCTCCTCCCCCATCCGTATTCTCCTCACTCCCGCCGCTCCTCTGATCTTTTCTTTCCCTCTCTGGCTATCACTGGGTGCTGTCTTCCAGGGTGCTGTTACACACTGTAACTTTCTCACCACCACATCAAAGCCGTCGCCTCTTCTCCCCCCCCCCCCCCCCCCCACCCCCCGCCACCCCGCCGCCCGCCTCCCTCCCTCTTGCCGGTTACAGATGTGCATGAGTTTCTCTAAAAAAAATCCTGCTGACAGCAATAAAAACCAAACACTCATCGCATCATTATGAAAGCTTCATCCTTCAATGCCCCCCCCCTCCAGAATAATGTGGTTACCTCGCTGACGCTCATGTCAAACGGCCTCTCCTCCCTCGTCCCCTCACCTCAACGCCCTGCTCTCTGTCATCCTCCTCACCCCTTCCTGAACCCTCCCCATGACCGGCCCTGTAATCCAATTAAAAGCACATTAGGGCCAAATGAATAGCAGCAGATTCAATTAGCCGCTGACGAAGGTTGCCTCGGATGGCCGGCCGCCTGTCGGACGCCGCGGATGGGGGGGAGTTGAGCGCCGTTTTGCCTTTGGCCCCCGCCGATGTCGAGGGGGTGGTGAGCTGACGTGTGCAGGACCGTAGTCACCTCACGCGCCCCCCCACGTGAGCTACACGTGGGTACTTAGGGGCTCGTCTCTCTCTCCCGGTCGTAGTCGGCTAACTAGCCGGCAGCGTCATTCTGTGGAATGTTCCTCAAAGCGGAGACATTACTGCTGCAGATGAAGACAAATCACCGGCAGCTCTGCGGCGCTCCTCGTAGCGTTCACGCAACCCCTCTCGTTTTTTGTGCTTCAGCTCCTCTCGTCTCCCCCCCCCTCGCTCAAGTAACTGGATGCAACCTTTTACTGCTGCAACCTCCCAATGTGCACAGTCAGCAGAGTAGTCAGCGTAACCCACCGTGGCATTTGCATGGTGTGTCTGCGTGAGT